>NC_041361.1:18386310-18563810 GCF_900634415.1 Cottoperca gobio
GTACATTTACGAGAAAAAAAACTTTTCTCCAATATTCTCCAATATCAATAAGTCATAAATTAGACCCTTGACGAGCTCTTTAAGTGTCATCAGCCCTTAGTTTGGCTGTTTGTGCCGTTGTTTCAATGAAAGACTGCTTGCAAGACAATATGACTCAATACTGGATTAAATGGACATTTTTACCCAGTGATACAGTTAGGACGAGTACCACTCGACAATTATTATGATTATGATGATGACAACACTGACCAGTGTCTGTCGAACTCAATCTCCTGGTCTAGTGGAATATCACCATTTTCTAACCAACCTCAGATCCTCAGGTTAAGAGATTAAGAGATCATGTGGGCGGCTCAACACAATGCGACGTCATCCGGCAACACAGAACTCACTCATGTTATTTACCTCCCTGTTAACACAAGTTCAACACATTATCTTTGACACAGCACTGTCTTCGGTCTGAACACCCAGTTATACAGTAGTAAGGCTCATGTGGGGCTATTTAGAAAGCCTGTTGCAAATGAATGATGTAAATGAGCTCAGATGCAGTTTCTCTGATTTGGATAAAGCAGGGCTAAATGGAATCTGATGCCACAATGTTTTGACGCGCGTTGTGCTGGAAAGTAACAGTGTAAAATAATGCGGAAAAAAAAGAAGTGTTTTTGCTACTGAATTAGAAACATTTCGGTTGAAGAGAAGACACTTTTGGAGCGGCAAATGTACAAACACCCATCGAGAGGAGGGTTGTGTGAGAGGAAATATCAGTCACGTGGACTCTGTTGATGGCTTATAGCAGCTCCAGTCAGGAAAAACAGAGCAGAGGAGCTGACGGGAAACACAAAGGTGAAGACTTGTGAAAAATAGTTCTGTCGCAGAGCTGCTCTTTGTGCTCGTGTTGTGGTTCTGAATTGACAGCTCGCGTAAAATAACTTCGTAATGTGTCTCTGAATAGGTGTTTCTCTCTCCCTGCCAGCATGTTTCATCCTAGCTGTAAACTCTCACCCACCACATGTGTCAGATAAAACAATGCAGCACATTCTACACAGTGTCGCAGTGATACATCAGCTGCAGCGAACAATTCTGAACATTTCCATTCCCTCCTTCCATAGTTTGCTCCTCTAAACAGGAACGCCTTAAAACATGAGTTTTTAAAAAGGAGGTCTGTGACCCCAGGAGGGTCCTCAGAGTTACTGAAAGGGGACCGCCAAATTAATGTGTGATAATGTTTTGAAAGTTGTTGTTTTTGTCTGAAAATACACATTAAAGTAACATGAATCCAACTTATTAGCAAAGATAAATCTGCTTATTCGTAATTTTTTATTTATTTAAAATAACCCAATACATTTACATAACATTGATAGTCTAACGCAGTGATTTTTTGCGGCACAGTGGTTGTGGGAAATTATCCAACTATTTTTTTATTTTTTAAATCAATTTTCTCCGACACCCCCCTCCCCTCGCACCGGAGCTCCGACAGCATACATATAGACCTACAGAGCGGAGGAAAGAGGAGGAGTGAAACCTCTGCGAGTCCTTTGGTAAAAGCACAAAAGCATTTAGACTATTGAAGACATGAAAAGAGGCACAAAGTTGAAGTAAAGAAGACCCTCTGCCAGACTAAATCGTAAACTCGGTACTAATCTCAGCAGAATGCAAACTAAACTTTGTACCTATTTGTCTGCACATTAAACCACTGGAAGCTTTTTCCTCACAGATATTGGCCAGGTTTTACTTGATTGTAAAAGGTACAATGTTTAATGATGCTTGTCATTGTAGAACAACAACAACAACGGAACTGGACCAAGACAACACATAAACATGAAATGTTTATTAAGATTAAACGCTCGTCTGTCACTGACTTATGGAGGAATTCACTCAAGTGGAAATTAAACTTAATGTTGGGCGAGTTTTTTGGAAGGAACCGATTGAAGCTGATGATGAACGACAGTCATTAGTTTAACACGGTCGGTCATTATTAATACCAACATTAATGAAGCACTGCTGATTGTACAGGTCTGCTCTGCTCTAATGCTTGTGGAGGTCGGGTTTAGATCAGCTTTGGACTTTTTAAAGGCTACAATAAATTCAGGGTCAAACCGCTGGTAGGGTTGGATCCATACACTACATCACCAGTCCAGACACAACTCCTTGATGGAATTTCATTTGAAGTCAACAAAGCAAAAAAGGTTGAAAACTTCAATGTTTCATGCGAGTACAGCCATCCAATAAGCTGCCTGACATAAAGCTAGAGCCAACGAGACAGCACGGAGAGGAGGGGGGAGGGTGGGAGGAAAAGGAGAGATGCTTACGTGTTTCTCTCCTTCGATCCTCTTGTCAGCCTGTTGAACTGCCTCCAGGTACTTAAAATGCATCTCCATCAGTCGATCAACCTGGGAGAGAGAATGAAACGGAGTCAGAGACGGAGATAAAGCAACAGGATAAAAAGTGAAATATGAGGGGAAAGGAAAGAGCACAAAGAAGAGACAGAACAAGATAAGACTGTGAGGGGAACATATGAAAAAAAATACTATTTGGGATAAATATATAACACTCAAAATACATTAATCACCCAGAGATTCCTTTAAACGTTTGCTTCCAACCTGTTTGATTGTTACAGGGAGAGTTTATCGAGTAGAAGACAAATATACAATAAGATCGTATAGGAGGTTTTACTACCTCCAGAAAGTGGAGTAGTGCAGTCACTGTGACCTGAATGTGAAGCTCAATGTGTTTAACCTGCCCTGCAAATGTCTGCCTCTTGCCTCCTGTAAAATAAGTATTTAGAAGCCTTCTTATATAAAGTGCCCTCGATAAACACGTGCATGAAGAGCGTGAGGTCTGTGCAAAGGGCGGCGAGGGCTAAATGACACTGAAGGTAACGCCATAGTCTGATGGTCGAAGAATCAAATTTCGTGTCTCGAAAACAAATATTAAGACAATGTCATGGTGATGATTAGGCCCTTAAATACAATTATAAGCATTCAACGCAATTTATCAATGATATACCGGATATTGGATGAATAAAACATAAATATGGTAAAATAACCCTGTGTTTAGGTAGTATGATGGAAAAAATAACTTTGATCCTTACTTTGTCTTTAAAGCCACTGAAAACTTAGTTTCAAATCTTTTATTCTATAACATTACATTTTCATGACTAAACAAGCAACATTTAAAGTGAACCACCACCCGTCCACCCGTTTTCAGAGAGGCTGTATCTTGCCCTGTGTTACCTACAGCAGTGGTTCCCAAATGGTGTGCCGCGGCCGTGAGACAAATCCCGGTGTGCCGTGGGATTTTGAAACAATTAGGCCTATTGCATTTAAAATTGTGTATACTTCACTTTGTGTCATTACGTATGACAGGGAATATTGGGTATATAATAGTTATTTATAGTAAAGGCCAATAGTTATTTATGGTCTTTTTATCAATAAATATTATAATATCTTCAAATGCACAGCTTGTGAACACTTGTCTAATAAGTTAAGTTTTTATCCCTTTTAGCTGAAATTTTAACCTGAACTTGGTAACACGGTGCTATGTTTATATTGTGTTTTCCAGCTCTTACCTACCAGCTGTACCCATCTTCAGGCATCTTTTTCAACAACAAACTTCAGGCGGAGTGTATTTTCTTCAAATTCAGTATATTCAGACCACTATTACTCAGTGCCAGAAGCACTTGGAGTGATTCCTCAGTTATCTTCTGAATGAGACCAAAATCATGCAGCTGGTGCAAATGGTTGAAGAGCAGCTTTCAATTTACTTTGGGTATGTTGTTTGTAGGTATTTTCGGGTAAATTCCCCCACACTGTACGAGGTTAAGTAAGGTATCATTTATTAAAAGTTACATTTTGATCGACAGTGGCTCAGATACATAAGTAAACAAACCCACAACTGTCAACACATTTTGATTCAGTTGCTGCTGATTTGTGCGAGAAAATATATGTTGTGCACGTCACAAACACCTCAGCACACAAACACCTCAGCCTCCTGATGAAGAAATCTGCTTGATACAAAAAACTAAATGAAGGAAGGAAGAAGAGGAACTCAGCCACAAGATGATTTAAAACTCACCTTCTCACAGTCGTTCTCTGTGAACTTGTTGAGGAGTCTGCTTCTCTGTTGGGACTTGAGATTTCTCAGCATGGAGGCGATGATGGAGCAGACGTGTTCTGAGGAAAGGAAGTGATAAGTGAAGATAAAGATGTTGTCTGTGATTATAATTGCCTCTCTCCACTAACTCTCGGAGACAAACACATACACAGGATTTGTACAGCTTTTTAAGAGTAACACTCTTTTGAAGGTACATAAACCAAACACACTAAATTTTTTACTATAAATGCAATTTGCGAAAAGATAAGTTTGCAGAACTCATTATACCGACAACAATCAATGGAAGATATATTGACCAGCTGTTCATATTAACTTTGATTTTATGTTTTAAACATGATTAATGAATGCTTGCTAATCTTCAGATTAAGGGATCAACATGGGATTCATGATGAGTGAATATAAGAGAAGAGAAGAATTTGGTAAATCATTTAAAAACAGTTTACATAGAACTGCAAGTACAGCAGAACAGCAGAAGATCAAATGAACAAAATAATCAGATTATCCCGGAAGAATATTATTTACATTAGAAAATATTTACAGGAGAATTGTGTGGTGCTCATGGCAACTCATTAATTTATTTTCTTTCCCATCGAGGGTTGGGGTTTGACTTTGTACGAACCTGCACACAGTACAGAAGCCTCCGACACGAGAACACAGCAAAGAGCTGGTTGTTCATCAGTAAAGCCAACATGTGCCTTAACGAACACATGAGCTACTGTTACGCTCCTTAGTGAAATAAATTAATAAAAACTGATCACTGAAAAGCTCATTCAGCCCCCAGAAAGAACAAATCGATTAGCAAGTGATCATTTGCAATTACAGCCAGCTAAGCATGGATACAGAGGGAGCACAGAACAAGAGGAGGAGAAAATGTTAATGAAATTTATTTTAGGGCATGCGTAACACTTTTGGCTGTGGTTGAATTACATTTCTCTCTGGGGACATTTAGCGAGGGGGGAGGTCTAAAAACACGTTAATTGACTAAATTAGCGACAAAAACTAGTTAGTCCCATTGAGTGGCCTTGTTAGCCCACTCCATGCGATGTGAGATGCGTTCTCTCGTTCAAAGACCTCCTTACTCGCAGGCGGCTGCAACAGGCGGCAATCTTAGAAACAACATTTCTCTATGATATTGAATGAACAACACACTGTGCACGCACAGGGGACAGAATACGCCATTGTAAAAGCTCTGGATATACCGAGTAGGGAAAAAATGTAATTGGACTTTATCAACAAGAGGTCAATATCCCCTCTCATCGAGGCTTTGCAGTTGCTAAGCAACAAGAGTACAGGAATCAATCCCATTTCTGCTTTTTAAAAAGGGGTCATGTTTGCTGTCAGCTCCCTGTGTGCCCACAGCACCCCTCACAACACTAGAGGGCCGAGGCTATAACACTTGAGAAATATTGAAATATTTCAGAATACACAGGATACCCATCTACATGATGAATATGATTGGCAGCATAAAAAGTAACGGAACATGCACAGAAACAAAACACAAAAGCAAACTAGGGTTGTGATCTTTTAAAAAGAAGGTCCGCAAATATATCTTTCCAAAAGTTGAAGTAAATCATATTTCTGCTACTTACTTATAATTCTGTGAGCCAAAATCCTTCGATCTCCTGTTTAGACCTTTCAAACTACTTGATCTGAATCGGTGTTCACAGGGGTAAATTAGAGATTTTTTGTTTTACAGTGTCCGTACAATCCACTCTCTACATGTCACTTGGCTGACTATGTGGTGGACTGGTGTCACATGTAGTGCAAACTGTGTGTTGTGGTTGTACAGCAGGTAGTTTCAGTCCAAGGTCCCCTTATTTTAATGTGGACAACCTTATTTCCTGTACACAATGACAAGGAGGCAAACTGCCATTTCCGAAAAGACGCTACTTTATCAACTTGATCCCAGCGGTAATTGATGTCGCCACCTCTGCGCCCTGTCGGGGAGGCTATCGATCGCTGGCTGTGGAATGTTCTTCTCTCCAAAGAGTTTCAAACTTAACAGCGGCTGCTCCGCTGAGAATCGCGAAGGGGTGGAGGCAGGATTACACAAGGTACAAGATGGAAGGCAAGACTGAGTAAAATATCTTTTAGAAAGGTGTCCGATCAATACTTAATTTACATGCTTTGCTTCACACTTGAATCTTGAGTGAAAAAACAGGTACAAACAACGAAACAAGGATGATTGCCTTCAGCTCACTTTGATACGAGCAACCTCTACCGCAACATCGCTCAAAGACTCGTGAAGAAAACAGTAATACTCAAATGCAAAATAAAGATTTTACGCACGAGCAAGACCAATTTGTTGCACAGGGCTGTCACACATAGTGTCACGCAATTTAATGTTGAGTCCACTAAACATTCACCTGCTACCCCAGCTTTGCCCCAGGGTATCCACTGCACTAAATTAACATGCAAATAACTCTTGAGTGGCCGTGATTCATTTATAGATTGACAGCTGAAGGAAGTGCTGTGTGGTTGTGAATGACAGAGCAGAACAGATAGGTGGTACATCACCAGGAGACTGGACTAACTGCGCCCTGAGGGGAGCGATCAGCCTCTCAGCACCACAGGCTGCATTCACTGTCTGAAGGAGCATGACTGAATTCTGGCTCTGAACTCTGTGAAAGACGAGGAAAGCCAGGACACAAAATGAGTCACACATGGTGAAACGAACGGCCTATTACAACTCAAGTTCTACTTTCAAAATGGCTGATGTGAAAACGAGTTATTGCATTTCTCTCCCAGAACACTATTCTGTCGATTTAATGCAACGACTGAATGATACATTTCTTCTGAATCTTGAGCATATCGTGTCCTCAACAGAATATTAAGCGTTTGAACTTAAAACCTCCATCTAAATATACCAGCGTATATTTCGAGTACGATTCGAGACAAACATACTCGATCCCCAACAGAGGAAACACCAAACATGAAGATGTTAATTAAATGCGTCTTTACACAGGGATCTAACTGCAAATCTCTCCCTCTGAAATACACTAATAATAGGATTACACAGCATGACTGTGACAACACAGATTACAATCAAACTTGAATTATGTAAAATGTTACTGATCTCAATCTGAGCCAGAGGATCTCGCTGCTGGGAGGGGAGACGATCAAATGAGAGCTCCATTTGATTCTCGGCTTTTGTCTGAAATGTGTGACGCACGTTCCATCTTTAAATCCAGATAACCAAGTTTCTCTATTACAGGCACTTATCATATATCTCATATATTCTGCTACGTAGTCGTGCTCTCTAAATCTCCATTTGTTAATATCACAGGATAGATGCTGCTGATAAAGTGATGGGCTGATAAAATTCCATCATTTATCTTTGTAATGAAACTGCTAACATTGGAGGGAGAAAATGTTTTAATAAAAGCATCTTATTTCCATATTTTCTCTCTCGCTGCGCACTTCCAACACAACTACAGAGCCACAAAATGTGACTCCCTTTTCTAATGCGGGTCTCTTTCTGCTAGCATGCCTCGCTCAATACCTATTTTAGTGCATGCATTAGGAAATAAGGGTCAGGACCAGGGCAATTGCTGCACTCTAAGGTGTTTGCATAGCATTCAAAAAATATCAACTACAAAGGCCTCCATTGCCTCCCTGAGCCGTTCCCTTGTGCGCTCTCTCTCTCCGCCAAACAAACACTCACACACAAAGAAACACTCTTCAGAGTTGGAGCGGGAGACGGAGCTATGACAATTGTGCCTCGCCATGTAAATGAGTTGTTTGCTTCTGCTCCCTCTCACGCTCGCTCGCATCATTAGCCACCTAAATATAACAACTGGCTGCCACCAATTTCCATCATACAACCTCATTTCACTGGTAATGACAGAGTACATACACCAATAAACTGAGAACCCCAAAACAAGGTGAACGGCAGCGTCGTGACAAGAATATTCATGAGCAGAGAAATGCAATTTGTTGTTGAGATTTTTTTATTCTCTATCCACTTACAGTGTCTCTATTAATTATGCCGTTCTTTATGCTAATACTGCCGGGCAATCCCTGGTCATTTGGGCTGAGTCAATTTCAGAAAGGATTTCACGGGGATCAATCTATGCACTGAGGTTTATGATAGAGAGAGCCCTGGAATCAATGTGCGAGAGAGCAATAAGAACAGAAGGACGGAGAGGTCCCTGCCTCCTAATTACTTTAGTTTGAAGCGGCTGATGGTTAATTAATCTACAGTGTTGTGTTATTCTGGAGAACCACTTGATTCACAGCATTTTCAATTAGTATTCGTAGAAAGAGGGTTCACTCAATGTGCCTTATATTATGACAGGCATCTCATTACGCCTATAGCTCTTAGACAAATCAATGGAGACATGATGGGAAATCCTATACAGGCTGCATTAATTATGGAACACTCATTCACAAATTACATTTGTGAATATTTAATTGTTGGAACTGTTCATTTGTATGGTTGAATACAGGCTAATCTGCCAGATGGTGTACGTGTTACGCTCTCTAGCGACACCGCCATTACTGTGGAGCCATAGTTCAGTTATATGTGTGTGTGTGTGTGTGTGTGTGTGTGTGTGTGTGTGTGTGTGTGTGTATGCTAATATGAATGTAATCACCCTCTCTGATAATTGAAGGCACAGTTTGATTTTAAATTAAGATAGGTTGTCCATATTTTTACAGTAGTTTTTGTTCTCTACCGATTTGATTTGAATTCACATATAGTGTACATAGCAGTAGCTACTGGCCCGACTTTCATGAAACTTGGTGGAAGGGTGAAACATGGGTGAATAAAGGACACATTCAATTCAACAAACTATATTTCACTTTCGTTAACTCTGCGAGATAGGACATTTGTAATGCATCGATGTTGTAACAATAATCTGAAAAGTAATAAGCTCCCCAAGCATGAAATACAGCATATCTTCTTTGTAGCCTTGCAGTTACTTCCACATAATTACTTGTAGCTCATGAACACACCACTTCTCAGGAAATAGGACCATCCGAGGAACAGGTGAATGCCCCACTGGCCTCAGAGGAGGTGTGCGCTCTCCCAGTGCCATTCTAGTTTTATTTTTGTGTTTTGAGGCTAAATAACTTTCCCCCTAGGAAAAGCACAATGGTTTTGACATTGTACTTTGGGGTCAAAAAACAAAACAACCAAATAACACATTAGAATGGCACTTATATCTGACCTCCACAGGAAGTGCATATCAAGCTCTACCTGGGGTTCATTTTAATAGTTTTCTAGCTAAAATTATAGATCAACAAACTGAGAATCCATGATTCAACTTCTATCAGATGAAATACACTTTCTTTTTTTTAAGTCCGAAATATATGAATTTGCACGAGTGGAATTCTCCTCTTGGCTGGGAAGCACTAAGCAGAGAGCGGGGTCTTCGATGGAACATGAGGATTTCATGAAGATGTATTCAAATGAACATGACACTTATAAATTTAGCTTTAGTTTTGTTAAAGTTTATTCTTGGAGCATCTGATAACCGTGCAGCCAAGTAAGCCTGGTTAAGTGATTTGCAGGTAACAAGACGCATAGTCGTCTATTAAAACTGGGCTGGATTTTGTTCTCTTATCATTTGTTTGTATTTTCAGATGTCTCAATCACATATAACCAAAAGCAATTCATTACAATATTATAACATTTGGTACAGTAGGTTATTCAGGATGTGTTGCACATATTTGCTGGTAAAGAATTAGACTACATTTATGCTCATTTAAACAATATGATATTATGAAGTATGTGGAAGACTGAAGGTTTACATAGTTGGCTTTGAAGTATCCTAAACTACCTTTACCATTTAGCCTCAGAGCAGGAAGTGTCAGCACCAGCAGCTGAGTTAAAAGGCTCATCGTAAATACTCCATACATCAAACTACTGTGGTTGAGAAATAAACACTAATCTATTTGGACCACACCTGTCAATCCTCACAGGACAAAGACTTCAGGATGGATTTCCACATCTCTTCCTAAAGCTTGTCTTATAAGTGCAACTTGCCAGCGGCTTCCCACACACAGGGGGAGAAGGTTTAACTTTTAGGACGGGTTATCTTCCCTACTCTTCCTCATGCTGCTCGAGGAGGTCAGAGGTTAATTCCTCCAGTCCCTGGGTGGCTGAGACAGGACACAATGGAAGACAATTTGTTCTCCTCTGCAGGGCTGGGAAGCCCCGCCGGATGAATCAAACTTAATTAATACAGACAGAGAGAGAGGAGGTGTACCACATTTTGGACGTAAATAATCAAACAAAGAGCAGGGAGAAGGAGGGGCTTTCTACCTCTTTCTTTGACTCTTTTTTTTTATTCTCTCCCCCTGTTTCCCATAGAGATCCCATCTTTTTCTCTCTCTGGCTATTGTTTGTGCTTCCTATCTCTCACTCAGAGACAAGAGAGGTTCAAGAGCGCAGGCAGGAAAAAATCAATCAAGATTGGATTGATAGTGTAAACTGACAGACCGAAGAGACAGCAAACCGTGATACATGAGCAGATTAGGATCGAGTGTGTCTGCAGCAAACGGGCGGGACTACACGATGCCGAAAACTAGAAGCAGGAAAAATTAACCCGTATTAATGCAATCACTTAAATTAGTACAGTCGGCAAACTAAAGGATTCTTTACTTGACCGAAAACAAAGATTATGAGATTCGAAGGACGTTAGATCCCAAACACGGTCAATCGTAATGTTTCAATAACATGTTACATGGAACCTTTAAATGAATGCCATTTAGTGTTCACCAGGTATAAGTTACATTTCTACATATTTGGAATAGTTAAAAGAAATTGCATGACTAAGAACAGATGTTTCGGGGAAATCAACCTACCGAGGTCAATTATTTTTTAAACACATGAAAATATTTCTCCAGTAACTTCTATTACATTTCAGCCATTTTCAGATTTCACATTCCAGATTTCAGGGCATGTGGGAAATAAAACCTAATTTCCAAATCATTTTTTCATTGCGTGTGTGGAAGCCATTGATCTCAAATGTGTCATTATCGGACATCGGCTTGTTTGTTATGACATTTAATTTGCTGCTGATGGCATTCAATTGAAAAATAGAGCGATGTCACACCAGAGCTCTCACTGCTTGGCCCTATGGTCACACTACTAGAAGAGGTGAAAACAGAGTGACCCGCCTGCTGCTGATTGCAGTCTGCTGTTGCCTTGTTCTAATTTGTGACTGACCTTCATGCTCCTTCTCTGAAGCACCAGTCTTCTTCATCTTCTTGGGGGTTTTCATGAAAAGAGGAAAGATGGTTCGCAAGCCCAGTATGTCCACAAACTTATGACAGTTATCTGCTCCCTCTGGTCCAATCATCCCGTGGTCCAGGACCTTCATAGAACTGGTGCGAGACATTTTCTTTTCTCTGCAGCAGAGCGAGGAAACAATGCAAAGTCAGAGTTACTCATTTTTTCAATAGATATGGAGAAAAGATAAGTCAGTTAAGATATCCGCCATAAAACATTTGTGTTTTGGGTGAACTGGTAATAAAACACTATTATTTTCATTTTAGCCTCATTTCTAGTAGGGATTCCCCAAATGAGCAGCTGCCGAATGCCATAAGCTGATATTCAGTAAAAATATGCGATCAGGAGGTCAACATTAACGCTTTCCAGTCGAAGATCCCTGATAATGCTACATTGTAAACAACAGATGGGTGTTAAAATCAGCAGGAGGAGAGCTGGTAAACGTTAGCTGTTAGCATCCGATGAGTAGCACAGTCCTGCTTGGAGCTAACAGCTCATTATATTGCTTGCCAATTTGTTATGAGTTTTGACAAAGTGCATCTATTTTCTTTTATATTGTATTAGCAAACTTTCCAATGGCAACTTATAAACAGCTGCTTCAGGGTCTTAATGCTTTAAGCCATTCACTCTTTATTGTTGTCACAGTACGGCACTGCTCTGAACACTGGTGCAAACAAACCTCGCAGGAAGAAGTTCAGGATAATAATGTGAAAATGTTGTTGCATAAGACCCATTGATATTTGGTACCCAGCTCACTAAAAATTAAATTAAATTCTGCTGACTAAACACATCTCCACTCATAAAATATAGTTAATTTATATTAGTTTCGGTGGATACTGTAAGCCCATTAGAGTCCAGCATATTGCATATGAGAAAATATGAGAAATGACAAAAAGCAAAGCACAAATGTTCTCTTACCCACAACTCACTGTTGAGCGCAACTAAAACTATTTATTACTAATTATTCTCATCAGGAGCCACACAAATATTTTAAACTAAATCATGGAAACTTTAAACTAGAATTTCCGCCTTGCAGATGTATGCCTCCGCTAACCAGTCAAGTTGCAGTTTACACCCATGTCTGTCCAAGATGTCATCACTTCATCAGTTTATCCTGTTAGACAGTTGAGTGAAATTCTCATAATTGGCATATTAATCCTTGAGCTACGGCCAAAAACGTGTTCATCCTCGAGTCCAAGTGCACGGTTGTGCCAAATTTGAAGAAATTCCCTCAAGGCTTCTTGAGATGTTTCATTTAAAAGAATGTGATGGACGGACAGACGGGAGCCGGAACCATAAAGCCTCCGGCCACTTCTGTCGCGGAGGCAAAATAAATATGCAACTTTAAAGAAGATAAAACCAGCAATTGTTTCCATGTTAATTTTGAGAACTTGTTTCAAGGTAGTAAACACATTGGTAAGACAATGAACCAGCACAATAGTAGTAAATATGTGAATGAAAAACAAAATGAAGACTTTCGTGTTTTCCATCATCGATTGGCATTGGCACGATAACGGGGACCAACCGTTTCCTGCTCTGACATCACCCCCCCCCCCCCCACACTACACGCCTCCTCTCGGGAAATGTAGCTGTCTGTCACAGTGTCACTTCCTCCATTCCCACCAATGACAGATGACAGTGTTTATCTCAGAGGAGAGACACATATTTCAGGCAGTTGAGTCTGGTTCTCCAGACAGACACATTATATATGATGGACGGCTGGAAAGGCCAGGGGGGAGCAAGCAATACACAGTGTACTTTCTGAAGGGAAACTAGGCAATTCAGTTGGGAGACAGGTGACTTAACTCAACATCCTGGAGTTGTGAAGTATGCCGTAGCGGATGTCGAGTGGGTGCTAGCATGACAGCAGGAGGTTTTCTGATTAGACTCAAGTTCTAGATGAGACTGAATCACTCAAAGACGGACCCTGGCTGAGAAGTTTATTCACCTGTGCTGACAGACATGATTAGCCAACATACCCCAAAGTCTGACCAAAACCTTCTCACACGTGATCAGAAAATGACAACCTTCCCTAAAAACGAAGGGGAGCTGTACATCCACAACTGTTGCTATGCTCACCATCAACAGAGTATATGGTTCTTAGACATGCGTCTGTAAAAATGTCACAGTTTTAGGAGGAGTTGTCTGGTCTGACCAAACTTTAGCTGTGCTGGGAATTCATCAAGACACCAGGTGTGAAATCTGTATGTAGCACAAGGCTGGAGAACTCTGGTAGGAATTGAAATTGGGTTTTGGATGGAAAACCAATAAATGTGTCTCAGTGAGTGGAGATGATTTTTTTTTATTATTCTGTTGCTCTCTCGTTTGTTTATTTTGCAGCTGCTATGTTTCTTGGTTAAAAAGCAAGAACTGATTTTTTATTTTTTTATTGTAATGAAACTAAAACTGAAAAGAAGGATATGGTTTAAAAGCTTTGATGAGTTAAAAAGGGACACTCCAGCGATTTGTTTTTTTTCACAGAGAGAAAGATTTAAACATTAAAAATCAAAGCAGCACAGGTGGAGATATCCTGACTTTTCGTCGATGGTTTGGGTCAAACTCTGGTCAAAAACCTGGATCCTGTAGTTTCCATAATGCAACTCAACAGCATCTTACTTTAGACCATCTTTCTCTGAGCAGTAAGCTCCCTCAAGAGCTACAGACGACATTCTACAACAGAGGTGGAGTTGATCTCCTGGTGACGAGTAAACTGACCATTGGGGGGGTGCTGTAACATCGTACTAATGCTTTTTGGAGATTTTCACAACTATTTTTTATTTCATTTACAGTTTTTGGTTTAAAATGATAACTTTTATATCATTTCTATTACTGTGTTTTTTTCATATACTAGTTTGCATATTATGCATTTTATGTCATACGCTGTGAAAACATCATTTATTGGAATTTTGACCGCATTTCCATTTAGATGTGTAAAAGTAACCAAAAAGTTATTCATTTTAAATCTTTTCCCCCAAAATTACTTATAAAAAAGGGTCTGATTTAATTTGATCTGGTATTTGAACTTGTATTATTTTATTTATTTATTTATATATATTATATATATATTTATATATATATTTATATATATATTTATATATATATATATATATTTATATATATATTTATATATATATATTATATATAATATATATATATATATATATATATATATATATATATATATATATATATATATATATATATATATATAATATATATATATATATATATATATATATATATATATATATATCTATATATATATATATATATATATATATATATATATATATATATAATATATATATATATATATATATATATAATTGGCAAAACAACTGCAGTATTTATCCCCTTGCAGACATATTACAGCAATAAGATCTCTAACAGAAGACAACACAAAATGATGTTCATGTCATTTTATGTTAAGTTATGTTGATTGCTTTCGATCACAAAGCAAAAATTAAGAATGTAAACACGATTATTTGCACAGAAATATATACATTTTTAAGGAATAGTAGAAAGTCAAACTTTCCCATCATCACTTTATATCATAAGGTGAACAAAAGACTGTAAATGATACCGTGGGTGTATGAGGCTAAAGCATGATAATGGCCGTTTACTGTAGGACATGTGTAGTGTTGTGGCATCAAAAGGTGAAATCCAACACTGAACTTTAAATCCATTCCTATATGAGAGCCAGCATATAGAGCCTGATAACTCTGCTAATCTGGTTTCAAACAAAGCTCGGTCCTGTCCTGTCCTGTGCACAGTCAGTATTAGGCACAGTGTAATGGATCAGGGATGAAACCATTTTCCATTCCTACATTTGCATACATTAGTTTCTAAAAGTCAGATCTTGCGTTGCTCTCTGTCCTCCTCTGCTTTCTGTCTTCTTCTTGCTCTGTCTCTCTGGAAGATGATTTAACAGAAAAGGGTTTTTGCATGCAATAATGAGATATTGATTCGAGCCTTAAATCTACGTGTCCAATGATGTGATTATCAGCGCAGCGGTTGTGAAGGTTTCATAAATGCGTGTAATGAGTCTTTATGAATGTTTAAGGTCACATCTCTGCCGTGCTGCGGTCCACCAACTGTTGATTGATTGGACTGGCAGTCTCGACAGGCAATGGAGTAGACAGACATGCTGTTCTGTGCAGCGCTGCAAACTGTTACACTATTAGTGTTCAAATTTTCACAGTGGGGGAAAAGACTGAGCTGAGCGATGAAGATCAGACTGTGTTTTCCTGTTAAAGAATATTGTTTAGCACTGAAGCCCATTTGTTGCAAATTCTCAATTACTGTAACACTTAAGAATATTGCAGGAGGTTAATATTACACCACAAACATACTTCATACATAGTGCATTTGTGTTTCTGGAATTTGTGAAGAATTCGCAAAAACTGACTTATTAAGTGACACTAGTTAATACCTAGAGATTAACCGCAGTGTTGCATAAAATATTTTGACCACTAAAAGCGTTGTTATTAGTGTGAACAAAGAAGCTCATTTTAGCATCAATACGTGCTGAACAGTAATTCATTAACTGTAACAATAGCTGGCAAATATTACAATGTACCCATTGATTTCCAATGTGCTATTGAACTATGTTTTGTATGTAGCTGTACTTATGACTGCGAGTGATAACAGTATTTCTTAAATTATTTTAAAATGTATCCTGTTTCCAGGATTATTGAAATGCTGGCCTACGCTTCAGTTTCATGTGATAACATGCTAAACTTTTTTTTAAAGGCAGCAAATAAGGCAAAGAATAAGAACAGCAAGCTACCAACACAAAAAAAAAGAGAAAAATAAATAAAATCAGTTATCTGCAAATGTTTCATGTGGAAGGAAATGCACTCAACACGTCCATATTAGAATAGCCATGGAGTGAGTGCCTCCTGGCATTAATTACAGTGTAATGCAGGTTCACCTAAGCATGAGATTCATGAGCTGAAGGCCCTCCCCTTTGAGGAAGCGGTCCCGATTGGCTGGCAGCATGAGGCAGGAACACAGAGCATCAAAGAGGTTCTCCATCATCTCCTGTTCCTCGGCCGTGGACGGGTTGTGACGTTTGAACACCTGAGAGGGAAGGCGGGAGGAGAGAGCCATGTTACTTTTTACTTAAGAAGGAAATTCTTTGAACAAGAGCTTGTGAAATGGTTTATTAGAGTAGTTTGGGAATGTGGGCGTTATGAGCTCCTTGATGAGAAGGAATAAGCCTAGCGTGACACATGAAACACGTTTGTACCATAATTAAGAGAACAGAAAGAGTTGCTTCCAAAATGCTGGTAAATTAAAACTTTAATAGCTAATGTGGTGGGTGATCATTTGTATTTCTGCTCAGATCATGTATGAGTGGGGTTGATATGAAGACTGAAAAAAAGAGTTACAAATTGGCTAAGGATTAGACTGGCTTGGTGTGGACCTCCACCACACAGTCTACTGCTCATGTTCAATTTTGCATCTGGAGAATCTCATGTTTGAGAACTGACTCAGCTTCATCCCTGTGAGGCTCAAAGGGATGACGGGTAGTGGTAAAACAAACTAAAAATAGAGAGTAAAAGCAGAATCTTACAGATAGTTGCTGCAGTAACACATCAATGCCATCCATCTCTCCCAAAAGTTCTCTGGTATCTGTGGGAAAGAGAAGAAATATAGAGTGAGGAAGACTAAGAGATAAAAAGGAGAATAACGGGACAACAGGGAGATTAAATTGTGATTGCTGCAAAAAACAAACATTTAGGGAGCGGAAGGGAGGACAGAAAACAGCCTGAGAATAAAAGGGGTTTAAGTGGATAGATGACAAAGAGAGGGATGACAGAATTGCTACACGAGCATAGGTTTCAGCATAAGGCATACGAGGGACCTCGAGAGAGTATTAAAATGTTTATTTAAGGTTACACAATACAGTTCTACTTGTTAGTGGGCCCAAATGGCAGTGTGGGCCGAATGCCTCAGATTTAGAGCTTGAATGCTATTGCGAAAAATCCTGAGAGAGTTCAGAGCAAGGATCAAAGTCATTTTTCATTTTCCCCTGCCCTTATCTGCACGGGAAGACTTGACAAGAGCGCTGCTGGAGCTGCAGGGAGCTGCAGGGAGCTCACCTGCAGCCGTACGTCAAACGCACGCGTCGACAGTGTTTGTGTAATTACTGTAACTGCCAGAGGGGGGACGCAAGAGTTCTGCATTACAGCTTTAAGGCTTAAATCCTGTGAATTGACATCAGGAAGTTGCAAGACCTCACGCCTATGTTTAGAAACAATATTTTGAGCTTTGCATTTGGTAATTTCTCTAGACAGTAAAGGGTTCATAACCAACCGTATCATCTACAGGAATAATTCAGTAGTAAGGATTTCATTCACAGCAGCAGCTATTTATATAACAGGACGAATTTCCAAAATTGCCATGCTATGCTATGTAGTTATTTGATTTGACTTATTCTTACTTCAAAACACTGGCAGAATTGTAATAGGGAACATTATTCACGGGAGAACGTTTCCTTTGTGAATAATAACTTTTTTGTTCAATTTTATTTTGTATTTTAAGGGCAGGAGGGAGAGGATGAATAAAGGCAGTCGTGGAGAAGAGGAGGAGTAAAGTGTAAATGAGACACCCACTGAATATCAATATGGCTTGTACCATAATGAGAAACTTTCCATGGACCTGATAGTCCTGTCCCTATCTGATGCTTTACGGGGTTTTAGTGGAGGGGAAGGGTGGAGAAGACGGCAAATAAACAAGGAGAGAGGAAGTAAAGAAGTGAGACAGGCAGACGGAGAAAGAGGAAAGGAAAGATGGAAAAGAGACAAAATGAGCAGAATCAATACAAAAAATGAAAGGAGAAAATGGACAAGGCATTTTCTGTTTGAAAAAGCTGAGAGGGGACTTACAAGTGGAAGATAAACTAACATCCTTTGGAAGCCACAAACCATTTAGTGAGACACACTTACTGTCATTGTTCTGCAGCAAGATAGCCAGGATTTCACTGCAGTACAGCTTGTTAGCATCAAACGGCATCTTCGCCTGAGAGGGAAAGAGACCACATTACAATTACAACTCGTCTTAAAAAAACTCTGTTCAGAGTCCAGAGTATTAGAAAACCACCATGTTCTCTACAACAACAAATAGAAAGCGCGTCACGGTGAACTGGGCATGGGTTTTATTTGACTTGTTTTTTAATAACCTAGCTTAATACTGCTTTCAATTACTTGTGGAACACAAGGTTTTGAAGTTAAGGTAAATAAAACGACAACGGTGGTGATTTACGATTGTTTTCTTAACCGATTAATCTAGGGATTGTTTGACATCAGAAAAAATGTAAAATGTCCATCACAATTTCCTACAGCCTAAAGTGATGTCATGAAATCTGTTGTCTTCCCAACAAACAGTCCACAACTTACAAACATGTAACATTTAGTGTAATGTTAAGAAAAGGAAAGCAGCTCATTTTCATATTCTTACCTTGATTCTCTTGAGCAGCCACTGCATGAGTCCCTGCTGAGCTGCCTCTGTGCACAGGCCTGGTCTGAACTCGGCCATATTTTCTACGATAGCTGAGGAAGACATAATAATAAAAATCTAAATTCAACTTTCGAGTTTGGTGTGTTTAAGTATCCTTGAGCAAGTCACTATAAACGTATCAGCTCCAGTGCCAGCGCTGTTGCTTGGCACCTAGAATGTCCTGATACGGCTCAAAAACATTGGGATGCACAGATCACAAACGGTGGATCATCGGCACCAATGTGGACATGGTATCAACAAGACATGTTGAAAGCCCATTAAATACACTTCCTTTCTCAGTCCCATTAAAACATTTAGTGTCACTGCAAGCACTGATGTTGGATCAGTATATACCCTCAGTTGAGGTATTACAACAGGGTAGAGGTGTGTGTGTGTGTGTGTGTGTGTGTGTGTGGTTAGGCCTTTACACACAAGGAGTTTTTTGGTTAAAATAAATATGTAGTAACCCAAATAGATAATAAAAAGAATAAAGGCAATACTGGCTTCAAACAACGGCACTTAAAGTGGTGCTATATTGTTGTCAAGGAAACAAATTCATTGATCCAGAGGGGGGGGAAGTCCAATGACTAAATTACCAAAATAAGCAGACTAATCAGAAGAAAGATTCATTTTTAGGCTCATGTTTTGCTTAGGTTGGCACGGCTGCCTCCTGAAATAATAGTACTTTTGTAAAGTCTTTAATCAAAGTCAGTCACAAGTTAATACAAACAGATGCCATTACAACACTTTGAAGGAAAATTACTGGGAGACGCAACAGTCATCTTTTTATAGAGTGTTCTGTCCCAGCTACTTCTAACATTATCTATCTATATTAGAAAGCTGTGTCTGTCACATGATATCTCTATCAGAGCAGACTGCAGCAGAAGGGGACAGAGAGAAAGAGATTGTGTGGTGATGATGAAAGAGGGAAACCGAGGGGAGGAAAATAAAAGGGAGAGGAAAAGCAGAGGGGAGGCAAAGGGGTGGAAAGACATTAAAAAGATGAGGGATGGAAAGCTGAGAGAACGAGGGACGTGAGGAGCGAGGGAAGGTAACGAGCACAACAAACACATTAGAGGGTTGGGAGAGAATAAAAAGGAAATAAAACAAACAAATGTACAAAAGAGCAACATCTGGAGAGAGGGGCTGCAGATGATAGAGAAATGTTGAGAGAAAGAAACAGAGAGGATGGAGAGGGAGGGTGCTGAGGGTGAGAGAGGATGGGCCTTTATCAGGGATTCAAACAGAGCAGACAGACAGCATGCTGGTGGACAGCAGGCTCAGACCAGAGAGCAGCCAAGGCAGACAAAAGGCTTATTCAAGCTTGGAGAGCTCCCTTGATAAAACACACACACACACACACACACACACACACACACACACACACACACACACACACACACACACACACACACACACACACACACACACACACACACACACACACACACACACACACACACACACACACACACACACACACAAGATGCACAAGCGCTGCTCCCTCGATATAACCCACATTCGCACACAACGCCAAATACACACACTGAAACAGCCCTCATGATACTCGGCCTCAATTTGGCAACAAAGGAAAGAAATCATCTCAGTGGACTCATTCAACACAAAAGAGCTGAGAGGCAGAAAAGTCTGATTCATGTGAGGCTAAATACAGAGAGCATGACTTCTCAAACTATCTGCTGGCCCTCCTCGCCCCTGTGTCCACATTTAATGCGGTCAAATATTTACCACAAAAACAGATTCTGACTCCCGATAACTAACTGAAAGTGGATCCTCTTTACTTTTAAATGACACACGGACCACTTCTTTCTGATGTCACTGAAGAAGTCTAGGACACTTGGCAACAGGGGGGCCACGCTGTTAAAGCTTAAAGGATACAAAGTTAGTCTGCGCCCTCTGTGTAAGGTCAAAGGAGCGGGAGGACTTCCTGTCACTGTTCTGCCCAAAGCTCTAACACGCACACACACACACACACACACACACACACACACACACACACACACACACACACACACACACACACACACACACACACACACACACACACACACACACACACACACACACACCTTAAAAAGGCATAACTCCCTCTGGAAGTGTCATGCGTTCAGTTGCTCAGATTACTCAAATGCTATCAAGCTGCTAACTTTATCCAAGCCTGTTTTGTAATTTAAATCAATATTTATGACACAGCGTTGTTTATTACTGAATTCTGACTGGTCAATATCAACATTCTTTATTTCTTTATAGCAGACTGCTGCTGTTTTTCGTTTCTCCGTCAATAAAACACCATGGAATAGTTTTCTAATATACATTTTGATATAATTGGAGAACACAGAAAAAAACACAGAAAATGCCAGAGAAGTTAAAAGACAGAGGCGCTGATGACTGAGAAAGTAAACAGTAAAGGGAACGCGTATGGGCTGTGGCAGCGTTTAAACACTGCTTACACTGATCCTAAAGAAGATGTCAGACTCGGACAGTAGCCTACGGCTCAGAAAACCTCAATCAGCTCTTTGTATGCATCGGTTCAAACGCTAAAACATACTCGATGGCCAGTTACATAGCGATCAGGACAAGGAGACTTCGACACTTCTCAAAGTTTGACAATCTGAACATGAATTACAGCGAACGCCCAGCGGGCTGATCAGAAGGCTACGGAGCGACATTGCTATGGTCGCAGTTCTAACTGTTGCTACGCAGTACAATCTAACGGACTACTCTTCTGAGCCTCGTCTTCATTATTTCATCATTTTTGAATCAATAAAATCCTTTTCAAATTGATAATCTTTATTTTGAAATAATAAAATCAGTTTAAAATCAATCATGTGTGAAATGATTTCTTTCTTTAGTAATAAGTGGGATAATCTATAGTGAGCATTATTATCATCATTATTGTGATATGAACCCTGACAGGGGTGATAATGTCTGTGTGTGTTCCCAACTTTGAGAAATGAATAGAAGACTGTGTGAACCGATCATGGACCGGATTTGGATTCTGTTTATTATAGCCGGGGACAGCGACCAGAACACGAGAAAAAACTCAATTAAATGAAAGAGAAAATGCGGGTGAACTCGGAATCTGTGGATTGACCTGAGAGGGACAGTGCATGATACAGTTGTCAATACCAAACTATGACACTATTGTTAAATTGTACTCTTGTTGATTGATGGAAAACATGAAATGTCACAGAGCAACCGTGATGCTTTTTTATAAAAAACAAAAACGCCACCAATGAAAAACTGACTACCTTCATGTGCTTCATATTCAACCTCGCAATAATTCAGAAACAAGAGAAATACAAATAGAATGTAACTAGCGACCATGTTGGATGGGATGCGATGGAATCACAACGCGATCGGACAATGTCCATCTTCAAACTCGACCTATATTCTGATTTCAACTATACATCTGTAAAGTTGTGTGACTCACAAGGTGAAAATAATACCTGTGGTGTTAAATATGGTGCTGTATAAATAAACACTGAGATACTTCTTCTTACTTAACACCTGGACAGCAACAGTCTTTGTAAGCAAAGCAGCTCCATATTTCATTCCTGGCAGCTGCTTTGTTGGCCAGTTTAACTTCAGGGTTCAGTTCAGAACATGATGCGTGTTTGAACGCAGCACGCCAAGCTTTCAGCTGTTTGACTCAGATGTATTTGGTGTACATTGGGCAGGTGAAAGTGGAACGACTGGAGCGGTCTCTGTTCTTTAACTATTTCAGTAGATGTAGTAGTTTTACAGGAGGGAAATATAAAACTTCACTTCAAAATACACAACATGACATTATTGGGTGTTGCTTTTATTATGTCCACTATAAATCCAGTATATGGCAAACAAAAATGGGATTTTTGTCAATGTTGATGGCAGCGAATGGAGCGTCATTAATTAAGGTGTACATCTCCTTACCCAGTGTGTTATAGATGCCATCTGCCTCCTCCTTCACTTGTTCATCCAGCCGCTCCACATTCTGCACCAGCAGGGCCACCACCTGACCCTCCAACTACAGACACAGAAAGATCAAGTTCAAGTCAGGGCTCACTTTTACCACAGCGAGAAGCAAATCCAAATGCCAATCCTAGTTCATCAGGGATGAAACTTGTCTCTACGCAGATGCTAGAAAACCTTTTCAGAGCTTTACTGACAAAACTTTTATTTTCCAAAAACAAATGTAAGTGTATTGCGTGGGATACTAAGAGAGTGCACTCAGTAACAGGAAGGCACTTTTGCACTTACATTGTTTTAAAATGAAATGTACATGACATCACTCAACCCAAAAACATCCCCTCCCCGGTCCCCCTCGCAACAACACTGTGGTGGAAGTTTTTCAACCAAATTCTTTCTTTTTATTTTGCAACATGATGTGATGTTTGAGAGGAAAACTGACACTCATTTCACAGAGAGAAAACAATGCAGCATCAGGGATGACAAAGTGAATGTTCAGTCGTTAAGCCTCGGTCTTGGCAGAGGAAACTTGGTTCCTGTCTGAGCTTCTCTGAACATGTCCAAGTGTTATCAGTCAAGGCAAGATATTACTCAAAGCCAAACAGAGCTTGCGGGGTGCCGACTGGCTGGATAAAAAGTACCATTATAGATGAAAGAAGACGGACAGTCGACACAGATTTATGAGCCACCAGAGACCGCCGTGGATCATTTTGATTCATCTTATCAAGGATACCACCTGGCCTTCTGGCAACAAGGACAGAGGAGCTTACAGCAACGAAGAGAGAGAAATGGATTAGACCAAGCATGCTGCCTTGAAACCGTTTCCCTAGGAAGCAGCTGTAAAGAAGAGTGTGGTTTATGGGCGCTCCATTGCATGGTAAATGGACTGCATTTATATAATGCCTTTATCCTGTGAGCGCTGCGGAGCCACCTGAGCAACTGTCTGGCCCACAAGTCTTTGACATTCATCCAATTGTCCCTGTCAAATACTAAACAGATGGCTAGCCAATAAAAAGAAAAACGTCACGATGCACTCAGCGAGGTATGTTCTAAAAAAGGACAGTTCACCCCAAAAATCAAAAATACATATTTTTCCTCTTACCTGCACGCTTCATTCTGCACGGTGATACTTTTGGCGAGTGCAATTTGGTACAAAGAAAAGAGTTCCTACATGAAACTGCTTTTTTAAAGTATTTTTTTGGCACTTTGAGGAGCACAAGGAAAGTTACATTTCAGATAAGAGGAAAATGTGCATTTATTGTGGGGTGAACTTACCCTTTAAGACATTATTCCATCTTTTTAAGTAGACAATTACTTGACTTTATTTCAACTAACATATTATGCCAACATGGAAAAGAAAATCTAATTATGTGCAATTGTATTTCCAATAATTATTATTTTGTTTGCATCTTCAGTCATATGTAGGTGAAACAATCCAGCAACAGATCTGTGATTGGATGCGTTTGTAGAACTGGTGACACAGAAGAATACTGCCTACACAGCAACGCCTCGTCTTTCCTGTGCTGGTCAGTGCTGATCAGTCCGGGTCATCATGAGTGCTTCTTTATGAGGCCAACATGATCTCAGCTCTGAAAACACTCTGCTCTGCCTTAAAAGAGGCCAATCATTGGTTATTGGTTAAATAGTGTGTATTTTAATTTCATATATATCAATGTGTGCCTCATTGATATGTATCTTACAATAATGTACAGAATGAAAGAGTAAAATGTGTAGTTCGACTGCTCAAAGACTCTTGAAAAAAAGCAGGAAATTCATTTAGCGAGAAACAACTACCCTGAGGAATGCCAGCGGGATGTAATCTGGCACAAAACTCTGCACGCTCAAGCCAACAGATTTCTTTGATGAAGTGTCATAGTGACGGCCGTGAAGGAGCGGGGCCACACAGTTCTTTCCTCAATCAGCACGTTATTGTAGTTTGACTTTTGTCTGCGTTGCTCTAAATGTCAGCGCACACAATGTGGAATCAAAAATCTTCCATGGTTCATATAGGCAGCATGACAGGCCCGGCAACAAAACAGGAGGGAGAGACAGAGAGACGACGTTAAACTGACACAGCTGGAGGGGGACAAAGAACAGCTTTAGAGACCGATGTGTGAGAGGAGATGCTATAATTATATGGTTGGCATTTCACTTTGAAATGTCACTTTGTAAATTCCATCTCAAATTTTGTTAAAAACTAACAAATAGCAACAAAAAAAATTAGTTAAATTAATAATTATTTCACCATGAAAGAAAGCACAAAGTAGTTGCATATTTGTGCCCCAGTTAAATTAGTTTATTGCAAAAGGTTAAAATAAATATTGTTTTATAACAATAAAACTAATTTGCACAACATTATTTTTGTATAATCTGTAAGTGATTTGTTCTGCAGACAGAAAAAATAAAAGCATAGTATCAATCAATATATTAAATATAGACAGACACTGGTCTGAAGCAGCACCATGGCAACAGCTTGTAGTCCAAACAGACAGTAACTCAAAAGGTCTGCATGTCTTTCAGAATCCATATTAATACCGTTAATCAATCCCTTCTGCCTGGTGTGGATGCCAGACCACAGAAACTTAAGTAATGACTCCACAAAGTGCTGCTTCATCAATACCAGCAAAGACTGATGTGAATCCTGAACTCACCAGAGAATCTATGAGTATCTCAGCCCCTTCCTCGCTCTCCTGGAGTGTGTCAATATCTGTCAGCTCCTGCACCAGGTCCACCACTGCAATGGCAACATGTGGTTCAGGCTAAGGACAATAAGCTTGTGTTGAAAGAATGTTTCACCAATTTAGCATTGCACTCCTAGAACACTGTCAGACTTACAAATGACAGTAAAAACAAAAGACCAACATTGATTCTCCTTTCTTGTTAATACATGGCATCTACATTCCCCGACAACTGCAACTCTCCCACCAACAGCTCAGTTGGATAGTTGATGACTCATCGAATCAATAGGCCTTTTTCTCAGCAGATTTTTAACTTGTATGAAAGCATAGTGAAAAAGATATTGTCCTGTCTTTTGCTAACCACTTTTTCTTGACCTTGTTAGAAAACTTCATGAGGTTAAGGAAAAGATGTGAAGTAGAAATCATAAGGACTTAGGGAAAACAACAACTGCGGTGCCAAGACAAATCTCCCTGCACTTAGACTATGCAACAGCAGATGATTTCGTTTTGGGTTTTTTAAGCAACTTTATTCAGAACGTATAGAAAATGAGTACTGTGGCAAACTAAGCCCGAGTCCTTTTTTTTCTTCAAAAAAGGTTTAATAATAAATAAATAAATAAAAAATATATATATATATATATATATTCTGAATTGAAAGGATATCAGTGTTTTCATGACTGAGGAGGCTCAGCAGTGAGTGGACAGCATTGAGCTCCACCAGCAGGTGGTACAGGTCAGGCATGGTGGCGATCACGTGCATTTCCTGGATGATGTCGTTCAGGTCCAGCTCCGACTCCATGAACCTGGTTTAAAAGGAGCAAGACATTTTGGTTAGCATGTTAGCTTTCTATGCAGTAGAGCAATTTGGTTATTATAAGTGCTTGACTGCTGTCTTTTTAAACCATGTTGTGATAGTGAGGCACACCGTATAAATTTAACAGAAAATGGTTTTAAGCTTTTCAGAAAAAATGTAATAAGCTTCGATAAATTCACATGAAATTTGGGTTAATTCACATACACTATGGCAGTTAGTAAAATTACTTTTAATGAAATCCTCAAAAACGACCAAGACAACAAAACATTGTGAGCTGTCAGTAACGGGCTTACTTCTCTGGGTTGTCCGGAAACTTAATCCTCAGTTCCTGGTTTTTGTACGACCTTTTCTCAAAGGTCAGGATCATTTTCTTCACTGAACTCTCATCCACCGGCTCTGCCTGTTAGTTTGGTACATCAAGGGAAGGAGAAGGGGGGGAAAGTTTGAAAAAGAAAAGAAAAAAAGCCTTTTATCGAGGCAACTGCTGCCATAACAACCAGAGAAACATCATTGTAACCCTAATTATGTTAGTGGAGCAGAATAGCCAGCCGTTTTCTACAATCAGGGAGAATGTGAGGGAAATTCAATGGAAAGGAAATGTGTTTGACCGCCTGATGGCTTAAAAGCCTGTAAAGTGTTGGACAGATAATGACAGGTTAGGAAATTAGAATTGTCTGACATTATGTAGCAGTGTAGCACTTTGCGCTGAGTAGCTCTTGACACAGTGAATACTTGTCAGTGTCAGATAATAAGAACGTGCCGTTTTCTAATGCACTTATAAAAATGGCAACACTGGCACTGACAAAGTGTTCTATTTTTACCCCAAAACACACAGAAACTGTCCTGGTCCAGAAGTTTCTCATAGATTGTTATGTCTACATCCACGGCCTTTTCACTGTGTTGGTGTTGCAGTACTTCAAGTCTGGACTCAACTTGCGATGAGTTACTCAGGCCCAGACAATCCCACCTTAGTTTGAACCTGGTGTGTGATCACATTAGTTTTTGGCTACGTTCTTGGTCATTGTTAAAATATGGATCACTTGGAATTTGTCTTGCATTTGGATGATGGCCGATGAGTCTTGAGGTATGGTGACATTTGCTCACTAATGAATTCAAAATATTCCATTTTTCTGTCTGCAGTGGACAATGTCAACAAAATCCACAGTGAAACAATAGCAACACCACCTGCCGATGCATAATGAAAATTGTGTAATAGTGTAACAATAGTGGGAGACAGCAATATGTGTCTTGCTGAGACATAATCCGAGTGAAAATCATGTAAATAGTGTGTGCACATGATCATATTGTGTGAGCTGACAGTGACAAGTAGTTCCTGTAACAAATTGTGCTGCACTTCAATGGTGAAATACACCATTTACAACTATGAAAGAGAGAGGAAGCTGTTTTCAAGTAAAGGCTTTAGATATTATCTGCCTCTGTATTTAAAATAAAAAAATCATGACACTTTGCAGATAAACAAATAACAACAACCCACCTCAGGTTCGTCTTCATCCTGGTCCATCAGTTTCTCCAGGATCTTCTTCTTGTCCCCGGTCAGCTCCTCAATCTCCCTCATTTCACCCCCTCCTTCGATTCCTACTCCTGCTTCCCGGTATCGGGCCAATTCCCTGGCACTCAGCCCTTTCGGCTGCTTCCCTCCTCTGGATTCCTCATCTCCTCCCGTTGCTCCTCCATCTCCGTCCCTGGGACGCTTTGCTCCTCTATCAGGCTGTGAGATGAAAGGAGATGGTGAATTGTAATTATTGGTCTTTTGGAGAATACAGTTTGAAGAATACAGTAGATAGAGGGATGTTGTGAGGTCTTGAAATTACTTACATGGCATGCAAAGGATTGATTTCAGATAGCAATAAAATGCATTGTCATATCCCACACATAAGTATCTCAATATACCTGACTAAACAGAACATGGATAATACGATCCCAGAAACTCAGTAAGAAAACACTGCATTATGACTTTTCAAGAATCATTTCGATCTGCATCTTTATTTCACATAAGTAGACTCCCACACAGCAGCAGTTGATTGGTAAAATGCATGTCTTCATATGGTATGACGTGTGTATGTCTAATATAATCAACAGAGTTCCTACACCGTTTCCAAAGATAAATTCAAGCACTTCTCAAACATCCTCAAGCTTCTCCAGCACCTTACAACTGTAGTAAATTACATACAAAATACATACTATATATATATATATATATATATATATATATATATATATATATATATATATATATATATATATATATATATATATATATATATACACACACACACACACACACACACAATACTGATTGTTTCACTTCTTCATCACATTAAAATCAGATATTATTCTGCTATAAACCACCAACATGATGTTTCATGACAGTATTTTACAGAAGGGTGACAAATTAAAAAGGAAAACACAACAAAGTTTCATGTTTCAAGATGTGTCACCAATTTGTCACTAGACTTGGCATCCTATATTACCTAGCTGAGCTAATATGAAACAATCACTTTCAATTCCCTGGACAAATAACTTCAATATCAATAAAATCTTTACTGAAAATGCAAAATGTGAGAACATTAGTCTTTGAGGTTGGCAGTCAATATGCTCCATGAGCATGTTTCAATAGGATGAATGCAAAGCATTTTGCCAATCAAAACGAATCAATTAAGTTTTCCAGAACCTTACAGGTGTGGAAAATTATATATTTATAAAACAAAACTGCGCTAGTAACGATACTTTTGTTTGGCATACAAGAAGGAGACGAGCCAGTGTACAAATGCATCACTTTACGTGTTTGTGTGAATGCTTCTGCATGTAAAACTAGTTTAGGAAATTATAGCAAGCATAAGTGTAAATTAGTGTCGAAGCCTCCCTATTCATTCACTGCAGCCACATAGCTAGCAACATTTCCAGCTAGCACGCTAACTGCTAACATTATTTGTCGATAAGCAATAACTAGAATTAGGCTGGTCTCCTGTCATACACAAAGATAACTTCCTAATCACTGACGGTTAAATAACTATTGTGAACAGACACAACAAAGTCAATAACGAGATTGTGGTTACACTAAAGCCCGCTAACGGCTATCAGAAACCGCTAGCTAATGCAAGTAATCCAAGAAGTTATGGTTAGCGTTAGCTAAATTAGAGTTAACCAACATTTGTGAGAAGAATAATGTGCCTACCTGATAGTTCAGGAGCTCTCCAACGTCCATGTCTCCGGGTTAAAAACCTTAAAGTAAGAATGTGTTGCTCAAGTTTAGGAAATGAGTAAGCGAGTACACTTCAGCAGTTAGCTATACGGCTAACAACAAGCTTTCCACAGACACATGCTTGCCGTAAACGGTTGTGTTGTGTCGTAGTACGAAATCGCTGTTAACTGTCATAAATGATACATCAATTATACAATTTATACATTTATTTCCGTAAATCTGAAAAAAAAAACGTTTAATCAAACCATCTAATTAAAGCTTTTATGCATAGATTGTTCAGCATCCTTCAGAAAAAAAAATTGTTTATTTGTAAATTTAGATTTCTGAATAAAGAAAATGTCATCATCCTTATCAAATGTATTATTTAAAAAGATATGTCTTATTTTATTTGGTTTTTGACCACATCTTCCCATAATAATGTAAAGTCTATAGATGAATATATATATAAAGAGATGATCAATGATAAATCTGCAAAGGTCTTGTCAGAATATCTTGGTGTGATATCAATGCCAAAATAAGTGTAAAACTGTTTCTGAATATTCATCACTGAAAGAACAGTTTCTGTTTATGTCTTCTTCTTTTTTTCAACATTGGTAAGGTAATATTTATGAATACTTTTGTAGGACACCTCCTTATCCTTATTAACAATTGGGTATTTATGAGGAAACATCCAGAGCATCTTCCAATATATATAATTTACTAATCGATTCCACTATGCCAGGACATATGGAATATAGACAACATCTCTTTGAAATAGTGAACGTTGTTTCTTGGTTTGTTCCTCAATAAAATGTGTCTATTATTCCAAATAACATACCTCTTTGGTGACAGAATCTACATACACATGTTCAATAATTTTCCCTTCACAGCCACAAACAGTGCCCCTGCTATAAAGAAATTAAATGTAGATTATCTATTTAGAAATTATCTGAAACAATGTAGTTAATTTAGGCTTTCTGGTGAGGCAGACTGGATGTTTATATATTCACAAGTGTATTCTTATCCAGAGCTTACATAGACTTACATTGAACTAAGTACAGGGACAGTCTCCCTGGAGAAACTCAGGGTTAAGTACCTTGCTCAGGGGTACAATGGAGGCAGCCTGGTATTGAACTCTCAACCTTCTAGTGTTTTGTTTTGCTTTTAACCCATCCTAGTACCAGGAGTCTACTACTAGGAGCAGTGGGCAGCTCATAGGACAGCGCACAATGGGAGTGAGGGAGGAAGGGGGATATGCATTGCCTTGCTCAAGGGCACCACAGCAGGGCAGGAGGTGAACTGGGATCTCTCCAAGTAGCAGTGACACTCCATTTTTTTTAGGTCAGGTCAGTGACTTGAACCAGCAACCCTACGGCACACAGTCCAAGCCCCTACTGACTGAGCCACTGCCGTTATATATATGTGGATACTTTTTACGTGTCTGCAGTTTTAATAAATCCTAGTGTCACACAGCATCTTGTGCTCAAAGTAACACAACCTGACAAAAAGTAAATTTTTACTGCAACAAAATCATTTCACTTCATTTACCAAAACATCCTTAATGAAACAAGTACAATTAGACATGAGCGTTTCCTCATCAGCACATAAATCCTGGTCTTAAGGGCTCAATATTGCTGTATTCATTCCAGGAGAGCTTTACATGTCAAGCTGTTTTATTGTTCCAGTCGGGCAGAAAATCACCTTTTCAATGAGCATCATTGGGGAATGTATGAGTGATGCATGCTTTAGAAGCCTCTGTTGCCACTCCAGTCTCTGGCCAGTGATCTGTGACAGTAGAGCAACAGAAACAACATTTAAAAGGAAGGGCCACTGCCAAGCAGTCAAGCTTGACGTCCCAGAAAACACCAGGGAAAAAGCACTTGATCAAAGGAAAGAGAGAGAAACGAAGTGAAAGAGAATAAAATGGAGCAAGAGGGGTGAAAAGAGAAATTTATATGGAAATCCCAGGGCTAGAGTTTCACATGAATACAAAGCATTGATTGGGCCAACTGGAGAGAACTCTTTTTATGAGGTTGACAACTGAATTTGGATTTTAAATAATAACGTTAACCATTTATATGCTCTTTGCATTTTAGAAAGGTAAATTAGATCAGACCAATATTTCCAAAATGATAAGTTGATGCTAAAAATGGGTCTTTGTGTTTCACCAGGGTTAGGGTTATATGTTTAGTGTTGCTGACGGGGCAGCTATGTGCGCTGCATGACAACAATGATGATAAGCCACATGGTCACCTGCAGCCTGGGTAGCAAAAGACAACGACTGTGAAACTTCAAGTAATAATCCATCCATGACATTTTTCAATACAAGTGTTAAATGTGTGGTGAACTTGCACACAGGATATTCCGCATTTTACTTGATCTAAATAAAGCAGAAATATACAATATTATTGACTGTAAATTACTTTATTATACAATAACTTTGTTAAGAAGCGTGGGGGAGCAACTGAAACAGCACCATCTACGACATACGGCATACGACACAGTGTTGTGTATGGTCAGTTATGTTAACTGTATTTATGTTCATGTTTAGTGTTTAGGTCAGGCTTTTGTTTAGTTTCATGTTAGTCCGTGGTTGTCATGTGCACTTTGTGTAGTTAGATTAACTCATGTCTAGTCTCGTTCCTTCCTGTTTTATTTTATACTTGCCTCTTGTCCCTCTTTCCAGATCCCTTCACTTCCTTCCTTGGTGTGATTGTCTTGTCTTGTATTGTCTTGTCAGATCGTACTTGTTCATGTGTCGTGAGTCTCGTCAAGTCATCAGGTCAGGTTTTGTCAAGTTTAGCTTTTTCCATGTGCCTCATTGTGAGAGTCTTTGTTTTTTGTATTTAGATTTTGATATCCTATATTGTGATCTTTTGTTTTGTACTTTATTATTTGTTCTCCTCCTTGTGAGTGATTGTTTATTTTGATACTTTGATTGTTTGTAAATGCTCCCAGTGCGCGCTATTGTTTAGTACTTTGTTTTCAGTAAAGTATTTTATTGTTGTAACTTTACATCCGTCTCAGAGCTTTTGAGTTCACCAATCTTGTGACAGAGTTCCTTCACACACACAGGGTGTCGTATGCTGTACAGTCTGTAAAGCCCACTGATATTGGGCTGTATAAATACATTTGATTTGAAATGCTATAATTTTACAGTGGATTCTGTTAGCTTTAGACAAAGCCAGGCTAGCTTTTTACCATTGTCTTTATGCTAAGCTAAGCAGCTGCTGGCTCATTGTCTCTCTGCAAGAAATTGAATAAGCCCATTTTCCTAAATGTCAAACCATTCATTTAATGGTCCCAAATTGTGCCAGAATATGATCAACAAACATAATTTAAATGGCAAACAGACAGGCAATGGATCTATAACCGAACTGACACACATTCAAGGATTCAAAGGCTTTATTGTCATATGCACAAAAGCTGCAGGGTCGTTGCTGGCAATGAAAATCTTAAGTCCCAGGCTCCTCCAACAATGTAACATACAGTATACTTAAGACATCAAATGAAATGTAATAAAATAGTGCAGAGACATAATGGTATAAGTAAGATGGAATAAGTAGAATGTAGAGATATTAAATATAATAATAAAAACAATCTGTACCATTTAAAATACTGTACAGTGGAATTAAATACTGTATACTGTAATTATATACAAGTGTGTGGATATGTGAAATAAACATATGTATGTGTTGACACTTTGCAGAGCTCAGGAGTTCAACAGTCTTATGTCCTGTGGGATAAAACTGTCCCTGAGTCTGGTGGTCTTGGTGCGGATGCTGCGGTACCGTCTGCCAGACGGCAGCAGACACAACAGTTTGTTGTCGGGGTGATGGGGGGCCTTTAATGATCCTGTGTGCGTTCTTCCTTCAGCGCTGGGTGTAGAGGTCCTCCACGGATGGCAGCTCAGTCCTGGTGATGTGCTGAGCAGAAATAAGAAAAGTCAACTCCAGATGCACCAAATGTTCTTAACCATCCAGATCTGCTCTTCCCCAGGTGTGCTGAATGATGAATCATAAATTAGAGATGTGTTTATTGTTTATCATTAGCACAGCTAACAGCTAAATACTATATCAGGGTATGTATTGTGTGACTCTGGCAAAATAATTGAAGATGTGCCACAAAAAAGGCTGTAAGAAGTAGAATAACTTAGGTAATGTTAAACAAAGTAAACCAGAGTGTCAGTACTGGTGTTGCAGGAAAATCAAAAAGCATCTAAGAGCATGTAACCCATTCAGAAGCTGAATGCATGCAATATCATATTTATATAATAAATAAATATATACTATATTTATATAGTCTACTATTGGGATGAATAGTGTTTCTTTAACCCACACATTTAATAATCCATTCATTCTAATTACTCTAAAACATATAATTGTCTACATTTGATTATATGATATTTATAAAATGTATCAAATTTAAAACATATATTTCCTTGTGTTGGACAAACAATTTGTTGACTGTGATATATGTGATATTTTTTCTTATCTTGTAAGAGTGCTCTCAACTATTTGTAAAATGTTCTTCACTAAAAGAAGAGCAAAAATAAGAAAACATTGGTGAATCCTAGAAATCAATGGGTACTAAAAAACAAGAATAAATCGTCGGAAACTGTGAGGAAATGTTTTCTTATATTGCTTTCTGTATGACGTCTATATACATTTTCATGCAAACATGTGAGATATAGGCAACCAGTAACTAAGGAATCAACTCTGAGTTTCCTCTACTGCTGCAGCCGCCTCGCAGCCTCCATTATTACAAATCCTTTTTGTTCTACACAATGATTAACACGTTCCAGAATCCCTGAAGGAGCCGAAAGCTTTTCATACACAACTGTCTGCTTAATGACATCGCCTCATCATTTCCCTGCAGAATTATTCTGCGGCGACGCTGTGTGACACTTCCATAGAAACATACCCCATTTCCTTTGAAACAGAACAATACAATTTCACACAAGCTGTGATGGCTGATTGCATTAAATCACATGAGGTCAGGGTGATTGTAACGTGCGGCGGAGGCCAACATAAGTGTGCTCAAAATCCAGAGTGGCGATGCTATTATTGAAAGAGAGAGAGAGAGAGATGATGAGGAGCGATTGTCCTTATCATTTCCCTTTGCTAAGTCAAGTGTACAATCAAATGATTTTCTCTCCTCTTAGATTTTAGCTATGGATCACAACAGCAGCCTCCGCCCCCACCACCACAGACAGATCAAGATAAAGTACTTATCTAGATTTCCAAAACAGGGAAGAGTTAACAAGTTGTTTGGGTCATGAAGTATATTTTTATTCTATAGTTGAACACGCAACTAGCATCTCTATCAACTCCTAGGCAACCATTTGATTTGGTAAAAGTTGTATTCCGAAATTGAGCTTGATTCCTTTTGATGTTGAGTGTGGACGGACTTCTGCATCAACAGGGTTTGTATTGAGACCTTTCTCCGTCAGAATAAATAATGCTGTTTGTTACTTTAGCCTGGCATCATATCCTGCATACGCGTGTAAGAAGATGTCTTACCATCCTGCAAGTTTATATTTTTATGGAAGGAAACATAATGCTGCCATTGTGAAACCTCCACCTCACAGTTTGATGGTCAAATCGTTTTCTAAGCCTGGTTTGAATGAAGCTTCTTGAGTGACCCCTTGTCTGTCTGTGAAGGTTCATAACAACTCCCTATTGCAACGAGGAAGGAAGTACGGCAGTAGATTCATACCGGGGGAAACCACAGGCACACAAACACATGTATTTATTTATTGAACTATATTGACTCATTTATAAATTGACATGTACGTATATATTTATAGTCCCATTTATTTATTCCAGGATTAGTTTCATAGCCATATGCATATATTTGTGTATATATTTATCTATTTATTTATTTTGTATTTACTTGGTATTCTTCAGTTGTTAGTTCATTGTATTTATGTCATGTTTTGCTGCTGGTGGACAGTGGTTGTTCACTTCCAAGTTGTCATTTTAATTGGTCATATTGAGGCAATTCCTGTATGACGTTAAAGCAGCATTACATTTTCAACTAATGTACATCATCGCTGCTGCAGCTTAGAAAGTTTCTCGTTTTTCGTTGACCCTCCTGCTGCGGATAAGGAGGAGACGTTTGGTTTACTCACGCTTATTTTGAGACCCCAAGGACTGTTTGGCAATCTAACAGATGCCTAAAATATTTGCTTTGCTCTTCCTGTAACTTAAATGTTAACAACATCTCATTAGCAAACACTCATTTGCAGGTTGCATAAGGAAAATTCACTTTTTTGCATTGTGCTAAAACAATGCAATCGGCTAATGGGTAGATGGATACGTGGTAGCGTGGTAGCATGGTACTTTCCTGATAAGAAAGAACACGGACAAGCTCAAGTCTGTTTTCTGTAAATGCTTTCAAGGAAGCCAGCAAGCGTCTAATAGCTTTCCTCTCCATTGTCTGGTACATAAACCTGACACAGATAGCCGCTTAAGAGATAAATATATGTAACAGTGTAGGAGGAGAGAGATGGAGAGAGGGAGAATAAGAGATAGAGGAGGTAGAGAGTGGCAGGCATAGATATACTGTGGAGAGGAGGGGAAAGCAAATTAATTTTATCTCCATTATGAATATGATGGCTGTGGTGGGCTGCGGTGGTGGCCCGCGCCTTTGGGTGATAGTGGACCAGGGGTATCTTATAGGAGCTGCCTGCGCGCACACACACATGCACACACACTCACTCACTCACTCACTCACACACACTGTTCTGTGCGGGGTGGAAGATCCTCTGAAACACAATTTAGAACAAGATGTGATACAAAAAGTCTCCAATGAAACTGATACTGATGAAAGGGTTTTATGTGGATTAGCAACTCCTTAAAGGCACGAAAATTAATTTAATTAATCTGCTCACCCCCGTACATAGTAAGCGGAAACCCGATTTAAAGTCACAAAGCCACGAAATACAGGGAGCTTCTATTTCAATTGTATCTTCAGAATTGTTAGTCTTGAAGAGCTCAGAATTCACATGTGAATACTAAAAACAGCCGAAAAATGAAGGTCGGAGTCGTCGTGTTTAAAGGGACAATTAACCCCATAATCAAAAATACACATTTCCTCTCAACTGTAGTGATATTTATCAATCTAGATTGTTTTGGTGTGAGTTGACGGTTACTCAAGATAATCCACAGACCTTGTTGAGCAGTTTCATGTAGGAACCTTTGTTATTCTACGTAACTACACCCGCCAACCGTATCATCGTGCAGAGGGAAGCGTGATTCTCAGCGTTACAGTTTAGCTGAAAGAAAATAGTTCCTACATGAAACTGCTCACAATAAGGTCTGTGGATTATCTTGAGTAACCGGGTCCTGATTTATTGAAAGAGACATTGCTGTTGAGTTTTTCAATTGTATTATTTTGCCGATTTGAAAAGTACAAGCCGAGTGCCATCTATAGTAGAAGGCAGACACCTCTAACACTCAATAACTCACACCAACACACTCTAGATAAATAAATAGCACTACAGGTAAGGGGAAAAATATGTGTTTTTGATTTGGGGGTGAACTGTCCCTTTAATGCTGTGTGCTTGTTTAATTAGTGTTGGACAATGTGCTATGCTTTTAGCTCCAAACAGACAATATACAGATAATATGTCATATTGATAGACACAGATAATACAATTCAAGGCAACTTGCTAAAAGCACTGTTTGTTTGCTAGCACTAAGAAAAGCTTTCTGTAATCTTTTAAATCTGATCTGAATCAAGGACCTAAGAATAGAGGGCATTGTTCTTATTCTCTATCACCTGGCTCACCTTTCTAAATCCCTGCAGTCACTTATAATTTATAACTCTTCAAGGTGTCCTGTGGAGTTTTCCTATACAAACCAAAGTTATGTTTACAATTCAGTGTTACTCAAAAAAACTATTGTGTGTATCCCTGAGGTCGACCGCTTTTCCAAAGCTGCCAGCATTTCTTTACATCAATGTTAATTAGCTTGCAGTCTTCTACTTTCGTGCCTTTACTGTCTGCTTTAAGAGGTAATCTCGCATCACAATGATGCTTGAAAATCAAATGTGTCATTATTTAAATTTCTGGGCCTACGAAATGATAAACACGAATTTCTACTGATAGTGAATGCTATTTGTGTTGTAAAATGATGTGTTATTTATGACACAATGATCGCAGTATTTAATAAATCATGATTTAGTACGTCGACCACCGATGTTGCCGCTACCGGAAACACCCGACGCCGTGTTCTGACGTCACAAGTAGAATACAGTCCACCAGTTGAATACACAGACAGCACGGCAGAAGCGGCAGACGTGGCGATGTCGGACTCTGGCTCGGATATTTCGACAGAATCGAGTGACAGTGAGTCGACTCGTTGCACCTTCAAGAAGAGGTGGTTATTGAAGAGGATGCCGGTGTCGTGGATTTAGATCATGCAGACGAGTTTAACGTGGTGGAAACAGAGCAGCGCGAGACACAGTATTCAAAATGGAGACACAGACGGGAGCGGACAGGCGGATGATGGTGAAGGTGATCCTGGATTTGGCGGAGATCCTGTGCGGCAACATATATATAAATAATATATATATATATATAATAATATATATAAATAATATATATATATATAAATAATATATATATATATATATATATATATATATATATATATATATATATATATATATATATAAATATATATATATATATATATATATATATAATATATCTATATCATATATATATTATATACATATCTAATTCTATATATATTATATAGAATATATATATATAATATATACCTTCTATTTATTATCTACATATCTAATCTATATCTATATTCTCTATTCTATCTCCTCTATCTCTTCTCTCTCATTCATCCTCCTTCTCTCTCTCTCCGCTTCCCTCTACTCTCCTTATTTATCTCTCTCTCTCTCTCTCTCTCTTCTCTCTCTCTATCTCTATCTATTCTGATGCTGACCTTTGGAACAACCAACTTGGATTGGAACTTGCAGTCCAGCTGACCTGACACGTGGTCGCGCCTGCATGGACTTGTGTGTATACTTACTGGTGTACACACAGCTTCCTCCCCAGTGTGGATGTCCAATAGATGGTCGCTGATCATACAGATATCCTCAGTTCTGTCAGTGGCTTCATTCACCAATGTTTCAATACCTCTGTAATAATAGGGTGATAGTTAAAGTTAAATAGACTCACGCTTTTACTCAAACTTCAGAATAAAATGGGGAAGCCTGTTATAAACATTGAATCTATACTTAATTAAGCTAATGAAGTGTAATTAGCTAAAGTTATTAATACTACAAACAATAACACAGATATTGGCTAGGGCCTGGTGTAGATAGATACTTTATTCATCCCGAGAGAAATTTAGGAAACATTTACATTAGTTTACATTTGTATGTAAACTCGTTACATACAGTAGGCCTAGACTGATTATGGCTTTATGCTTGAAACAATAAATACAGTAAACAAGTAGCACGGCTTACCTTTGCTCTCTCCTTTTTGGCGAATGCATTTCGTCGTCTCTTTGGTGGAGGACTCTGCACACATCGGATCATGTCTCTGAAGCTTTGCATGTCTTGAATGACATTTACACACACACACGCACACGCACACACACGCACACTCACACACACACACACACACACACACACACACACACACACACACACACACACACATGGTTGCACACATAAAGTTGTACACCCCACTTGTATTCTCTTTATCATTCCCTCACTAAAATGCTTCCACCCACATAATCAAATTCCCACAATACAGAGAACTGATAGCGGGATTAGCTGTTCAGAAGATTTTGCAATACATGATAGTGCCCTACAACATTAAATCTAAGCTTTGGGTTCAAAGATTCATTTCTGCCAATTAGAGAACAAGAAAAGCAGACTTTGTCTGAGGGTGTGTGAAGATAAACACTTTTCTATCCAGCAGAGCACAGGGCCAATCTACCATTAGTCTGTTTGTAAATGTGTTCAAATAATTTAGGGAATCCCCATTGCCAATGCAAGTTATATACAAAAGGATAAGACAATTTCAACAGTATCAGAGCTCAGTCAAGTACTGCCATACCAAATTTAGAGTGAGAAACAACACACATGAATTGTTTTGTTATTGTTTTATCAATTAGGAGGGCTTTGCATAAATCCTCGGTGGCTTACCCTAAACTTAAAGGAATAGTTAGACAATTTGGAAAATAGGTGTATTACCTTTCCAGCTGAGATGAGAAGATTGATACTACTCATGTCTGTACACGAGACATGAAGGTAGAGGCAGCAGGCGACCAGCTTAGTTTAGCATACAGACTGGAAGCAGCGGGAAACAGCTAGCCTGGCTTTGCCTACAAGCACTCCTACATTTTTACTATTAACATGTTCTGTTTGTGTATGGATGAGATACATGAGATATAAAGATATAAACATGTTGATTAGTGAAATACAAAAGGTACTGGAAAGCATATTTAAAAAAAAATGTTTTACAGTCAAGCTAGCTGCTTCCAGTCTGTATGCTAAGCTAAAGTCATTTCCTGCTGGCTTTAGCTTCATATATATATAGCCGGTGTTTGTTTGACCCATCCTTACACCTTAACCTCCTCCAACAAAAAGTCAACCCCAGAATGGTTAATCTTTTGGGGACCAGCTTTTTGTCCCCAAAAGGGCCCGCATGAGTTTGGCGCAGCTGCCGGTGGACTTCTGTCTCCACGCTTTGTATGCGCTGTGCTAATGGAAACAGATGTGAGATGTCAGCATGAGCACTGAACTAGAGTTCAGTGTTTGTGTATTTCTAATCCACCTTGAATGCGTGACCATGGTTAAGAAGCTGCAACAGACACACTGAAGTGCCTTGCTCGTGGACACTTGAGCGGCAGATGTGGAGGAAGCAGAGCACTCTCCATTCAGTCCCCCACACCCTCCACTAGAGGTTTAAGCCATTAGTAAACATGTAAGCATGTTGAGATGTTCAGCATTTGGCCACAAGCTCTACTACTTATCAGTTTTATTGTTATCAGGATACTATTGCACCAGCATGTTTAAATGTATTTCTCTGAGCAAGGGTGTGTGCATGTGCAGGATGTCACCTTCCCTTCCCCAGACACCATGAAAGGCCCTAAATAGTGAATGTAATGCAACTCCAATCCACATAATGCCAACTACAGGCATAAATAAAACAAATCAAACTGCCAACATACGGCTCTGATTGTAAAATACTTGTAAAAAATGGGACACTTGTGGGTGAACAACAAGCAAGATGAGATGTTTACTGTCAGTTTTGAAGGACGTAAAGGACACAATCTGCATTTGGGCGAGGGACAGAGAAATCCAATTTCACTGTGTATACCGCTGTCACATTTTAATGTCAGCCATAAATGTACTCCAGCTGAATCATCCAGAAGCAAACTGGATGTGAGATGGATGTTAAAGGGGCTATAAGTAAAACTGTTACTACCTGCCTAGTAGCACAAAATGACCATACTATATCTGGAGTCCTCGGCCGTAATTAGAAAGCTTATTTGTCTCTTTTGTGCAATCTGACTTTATTGTTTTGTCACCCGCTTCAGATGTCCTCAGGCCATTTGATCGGCATTATTAATAGTTTTCAGCCCCATAGATATTGCTTATAAGGGGCCTGCTACACTACTAGGTTCAGAATCATCGATTGACATTGTTGATCACTAATACAAATATAGGACGTTGACCTCTAGTGGACATAATATTTTAAAGGGAGCAAAGGAGGACGTCATGTGATGTGTTAATTGAACCTAAAACAAGTTATTTTGTTTTAATTCACAACTTTAAGCATGTCTTTAAAACCTTTACCATGATCCACTCTGTTAGTTATTGTATCATGTTGCAGGACGACATTGAAAATGTGAGTAAGATTTGGACAGAGCAGTGCCGGAGTTGTCAGAGTGTGTCTTGGTGGAGAAAGCGTAGCGAAAGGTTATCTCAAAGAATATTTTGCGTATTTCGTCAATGTGGATGAGACGCGAGATATCAGAACAATACTGCTCAGTTGGACACAATAACAAACAGACCGTCTGCAGTGCTATCACTTAATTGTTGTCAACATTTGTCACTTAGTCACAAAAACATTGGGGAATAGGGTCCAGGTTGAAAAATAGCAAAGTTACTCTTTAAGTTTCACTTTTTTGCACCTTCTGAACCATTAGAATGGTAAATGTGATAACAACTGATAAAGGCCATGCAATGAGGTGATAACATTCGAAACGGGTGGTTTTATGACAGTTACACGCCACCGTAGCTCAAGGTGACAGGAGATGGGGTCAGAAACTTGTGCTACAGTTCAACTTATTACTTGCAGTTAGTTTTGTATCTGACAATATAGATCGTCTAAGGTCAAAGATCACGTAACTCCCGGTGTAAGCAGAGTCGGCGTCTGTCTGTGTGTCATTCTGTCAGTCCGTCTCTCTGCCCATGTAATCCCGACCGACAGTCCTCTGGAACCGCGAGCTACAGGCGGTTGGCCTCTCTCTGTGTGAGTCTGAACCCCACCGCCTGTGAAGTCAAATGTTGACAGAGAATCATGAACCACATCAGAATACTAAAGAGGCCAGAGAGTGCCTTTATGTGAAAAGGCGAGATAGAGATAAAGGCAGCATGAGTGTGTGTGTGTGTGTGTGTGTGTGTGTGTGTGTGTGTGTGTGTGTGTGTGTGTGTGTGTGTGTGTGTGTGTGTGTGTAGGTGTGTGTGTGTGTCCTCATATTCCTGCACTGTCACAATTACAAGCTTAACAAGGGCTTTTATTTCGTAGCAAGAATTATCATCCTTACTTTAGGATATTTGTGTGAAACTGTACTGCTGCTCATGTTCTTGAATTCTTCTAGTTTCACTTCAAATGACCTCTTTCAGGGAATAATCATAAAGTCTCCAAACAAAAATCTCTCAGGCAGTTTCTCTTTTTTAAAGCATAATGTCCTGAAGCAATTCACATGATGTTGGGAGCCTTCAGTGGTTGACTGAAACTATCTCAAAACGAGGCTGATAAGCTTTGGTAGCAAATAAAATCTTGTGCCAGCCTTGTCATCTTTTGCAGTGCGGGCCTATTATTCTTTTGTGCCTGGCGGTGCGAGTGAGTGTCCGTGTGAATAAAGAGAATGGGAGAGTAAAGGAGATAGAGATAGAGATGAAAGGCCAGTGTTGACTATAGCGGCCGCCTGCACGGCTCTTTGGTTTCTGAAGGGTGTCTTGGCCTCTCATGCAAATGAGCTTGCATGTTATCAGCGCTTCACGACACCCAAGACCAGATAATGAATACTGGTCATAGTGGTCAGATGCACTTGCTTTGGTCTGTCAAGCACATTGAAACCTCTACAATAAAAAGCACTAACCGGAGTCCAAGTGTGTGTACCCTCCACTGAAAAGATGTAATCTATGTGCATAAAGATTCAGCATATTTCAACAGTATTTTTTAGTAGTGTCACAGAGTTTCATCTTCTAGTCTGGTGTAAAAGTAACAAACCATTAAGTGAAAGCTGCAATATGATTGTGTGAATAACAAACAGCACAGCGTTGGACCAACTGTATATATATGTCTATGTTGTTCCATCTGTAAATCTGATAATGATGAAGAGCTAATTATGCACACATGCACATCTGCTCTGCTGTAATTGCTGCGTTCATACTTATGGCTTTTTTTTAAATATATAAATAAAGGGAATTTGTTCTTGTCTATTTTGGATATTAAAAAATGGAGATAATCAGATTGTTTTCTTAATACAGTTGTCAGCACAACAATTTGCCATTAAATGATGTAATGTTTAAAAACAAAATTATTTAGAGAGACTGGTGTACAGTATAATCAGCAGCTCATTTACATTTTTCTGTTCATGTTCTTGTTGTAAGAGGACCTAGTTTACTGTAAACTACTGCCATCAGCATGTTTTTTGCAGCAGTAAACACAACTTAGTGCCTGGAGACATTAAATCTGATTTGCATCTTTAAAAAAATATATAATTGTTGTTGTTTTTGGTAAAAAATATGTAAAACCAAAAATGATTAATCTTATTCATATCAGTGCTCAAACTAAGATTTTGGTAGTGGTGCCCACAGACTTTATCTGCACAGTAGTATAGAGCCTTCACAGTTGGCCTGATGAAGATATGTCTTGTTTTAATTCTTGTCGTTTAATCTTCAGCACCATCTTTGGCATAATCTTACATTACATGTCCTCTTTGTTGTGCTTTCTATATGCCACTGTCTTCCTGCTGCAGTCATCCCTTATCCTCATGGCAATAATTTAACCTTAACCTTATCTTGAGATCACATTGATTTTCTTGCCAGTGTTACTGCTATTAAAACAGCTGCCGTACGTGAGGACACTAAGTCAATGTCAGTGTCATTTTTGGTGTGAGAGGATGCTTTGTGTTTCCCCTCCCGGGCACCTCTTTTCCTGCGATATTATCCAAATTCAAGAGTTTGTTTACCTACAGAAAAAAGTGTGGGTTTGAAAATGACTGTGTCATGGCTCTGCCCTGCTGATGAAGTGAGCAGATTGGAAATGGGAAGGTTAATGAGATTTTTACAAAGTGTCCGTCTAGCGGTTTGAACTTAGATTAAATTGACACACTCTGATTAAAATTAATTGACCTGTGAAATGAGTGTGTCCCTCAACAGTTAAGGATTGATGGGTATCGCAGAGGGGTAGAGAGGGAAGAAGACTGTGATGGAAAAAAAGGAAAATTCATGGATGGAAGTAAAGGAGCGATATGGTAAGAGACAGCTCATACGCCTTACTAATGACTAAACAGGAGAGTCCTCTGACACACAGTTCTGCGCATGCATTGAGCTAAACGTTAACATCAGCATGCTACATTTCTCTGACTGATGTTAACAGGCTTATGTTAAGCAGGCTTAGTGTGTTCCATGTTCACCTTTTTAAGTTTAGTGTGTTAGCATGCTTACATTATAACCTGATGAAGGTGCCGATCTATCAAGTAGACGTTGAAATATTTCTCAGGATATTTGACTTGCTGGTGGCCCCAAATTGCATGGCTATTCGTCCAAAAGTTGTCAAGACAACCCACAAACGTCAATGTCATCGTGGCACTACAGGAAAAGTAGGCTTCATCCTCTAGGGAACATAAATGTTTGTATAAAATGTATTTATAAAATCCGTTCGCAGGAATTGTAACATCAAGTTTTTTTTCTAGCACTATCTAAATATTTGACTGGTAAAGCATTTTGGAGCCCACATATACATTATCCCCTCAGCATTCAGTATATGCGAGGATGAAACTGTCTAGTTTGTCATTATTGTAACAGCCTTATGATTTCATCCCTGAGGTAAAATCCATTTTCACGTCCCGAATGGCCCCTTTGTACAAAGAGATGACTGCAGTTCATAGACTGCAGCGTTGGGCTAATTCACTTTCAATTCAAAGTGATGGAAACTCTAATTGAACAGCCATTAAGACAGTAATGAGAAAGCCACTTCAGGAATTAACTGAACAGAAACAGAGTTGGGTATTTATTCTATGGAGGGGAAACATTTGATCATACTGCTGATCAGCTGTTTATCAGAAAGACTTTAACTGCTTATTTACCAAATTGACTCAAAAATATTGCTCATGTAAAGACGCAAGGCCAGACAGGAAAACTAAAGATGCTACAAACCTTGCTGGGAGAAGGGATATTAAAAAATCAATGTTCCTTGCATTTGGCAAGGCCATGCCTCACAAACATAACAAGCATGCTGATGGTAATAGCAACAGTCCAATGAGTGGACATTATAGCTGCAAGGCCATAAGTGGGGTGTGGTGGACGGATGGAATTACAGAGAGAATGCCATGCTTGGAAAGACTTTATTGTGTGCAATATGCAGCGGCACGTGTATTGACAAGAACAAGGAAACGGGATCATATTACTCCTGTATTAGCTGCACTGCACTGGCTCCTGGTAAAATACAGAATATAATTCAAAATCCTTCTCCTGACTTACAAATCAATTAATGGTCAGGCTCCAGCATATCTTAAAGATCTCATAGTACCTTATAAACCAACTAGAGCATTGCGCTCCCAGACTGCAGGGTTACTTGTGGTTCCTAGAGTCTCTAAGAGTACAATGGGAGCCAGAGCCTTCAGCTATCAAGCTCCTCTCCAGTGGAACCAGCTTCCAGTTTGTGTTCGGGAGGCAGACACACTCTCCCCATTTAAGAGTAGGCTAAAGACTTTCCTTTTTGATAAAGCTTATAGTTAGGGCTGGCTCAGGTTTGCCTTGGATCAGCCCCTAGTTATGCTGCTATAGGCTTAGACTGCCGGGGGACACCTCCCTGCTCTCTTCCCTCTCTTCCTCTCTCCTCCCCTCCCTCTCTTCTTCTCCCTCTCTATCTGTATGCATTTATGTAAATGTATGTTACTAACTCACCATCCGGGGTATCATCCCCGGAGTGTCTGTCTCTCATGTGGCAGGTTGCCACTGATAAAGTTTACGTCAGGATCATGAATCGTGACAGCGCCTGCTGACCTGGTCCTGCTGGACACCGGGAAGCCTTATTGACATTTTCCTGGATTCATCCATACTTTATATATTTTTTTCCCAACACAAAATAATTTCTGTCAAATGTTGTATTTGTACGATGTTGTTTATCCTGTACACACGACATCTATTGCACGTCTGTCCGTCCTGGGAGAGGGATCCCTCCTCAGTTGCTCTCCCTGAGGTTTCTTCCATTTTTTCCCCTTTAATTTTGGGGTTTCTTTTAGGAAGTTTTTCCTTGTGCGATGCGAGGGTCTAAGGACAGAGGATGTCGTAACCTGTACAGTCTGTAAAGCACACTGAGACAAATGTATAATTTGTGATATTGGACTATACAAATAAATTTGATTTGATTTGATTTCATAAAAGGATGCACTGCTTGACTGGCAAAAGGTCAGACAGGTTGATACACCAGAGATGTGACTAAACACCTCGTGTTCTTTTATTTTACTTTCTGTTGTACAGAGTCTGCTTTTATTTCTTTGTATGATTTGGATGGGCACCATTGTCAAGGTACTAATCATTGAACTAGTGAATATATGTCAGGGGCACAAGTATGGTAACATGGTAACAATACTAACTCTTTACATTTAGTAGACGAACTGGCAACGAGGGGGACTAAAACACACAGACTAAATACTCTGCGGAGGGACAGGCTGATGAGACACAGGTAAGACTTATGATGGTGGATGTTTACATTGGCGGGAAACACACAGGGGCAGGAAGTGCATACACTGAAACGAGAGGTGAGATGAGTAACAGAAAATAAAACAGGAAGTAACAAATGACAACAAAACCTAATTTAACGGACTGGGGACGCATCATGAGGAACAGGTCAAAATTGTGCTTTACCTACACTGTAGGAAGTGCCTTTTGGACTTGGTTGGGGTGCTGCTCTGGGAACAGAAAGGTAAAGAAAGTATCAGCATCTGAAAGTATCCAAATTGTCATGGTAAAAATAACTTGAACACATGTCTTTAACCACATTTCCCCCTTCTTAAGCATCTAAATTGTCCTTCAACACAGCTACACCGCAGGGACAATAATCCATGAACAGTTAGATTATATACTTATTCTATTATCCAACATTGTGTCACAATTACCCACCGTGTAACTTGTTAATATGCAGATCACCTTCCTCTTGCTTGGTTGTGACACTGCATAAAGGGAAACGTAGCATGAAAATATAATTACCATGCAAAAAAGTTGTGTAAATGACACCACTGTAGGAACCTGCAGTCTCTATGACAGCTGTGCAATTTCTGCTACCCATTCAGGGGCATATAATAAACTGAAGTAACTGTTTTAACTCGGTCCAAACCTACATTTGTTCCACACTTACTTAAAGTGTCAAAGTATAATATGTTTTTTTTGATGTGCTAAATCTGGGTAGAATGAGAGCATGAAGACTTTGTAAATATGTCTTCATTTTCCTCCCTCCCTCCCTTTTATCGTCTCTCTCTCTCTCTCTCTCTCTCTCTCTCTCTCTCTCTCTCTCTCTCTCTCTCTCTCTCTCTCTCTCATCAATTCCACTCTCTCCTCCTCTAGCTCTTTTCCTTCCTCTTACCGGCTCCTTTCCTGCCATCTCTATTCATCCTTCCCTCACTTTATCCTTCCTTCATCCCCTCTCTTCCTTCTTCCTTCCTTCCTTCCTTCCTTCCTTCCTTCCTTCCTTCCTTCCTTCCTTCCTTCCTTCCTTCCTTCCTTCCTTCCTTCCTTCCTTCCTTCCTTCCTTCCTACCTCTGCCTCCCTACGCCGCTTCTTTCTCTCTGTCTCCATTTCTTCCTCCTTCCCTCCCAGGTGATGGTGTGTTGATGTGAGGCAGACGGAAGTTGGGTGAGGGATTGCCCATGCCAGCCTCTGACATTGGGCCCTATTCAGGCTGGAGAAATGATCGATGTTAAATCTAATTTTAAACACCCCCAGTTTAACTCTGGCAAACAGACAGGGAGTCGAGACCAGCGTCTGGCAACACGGCTGGGGCAACCTGATAAGACTTGCGGTTTAAGTCTACCTGCAAGTGTGTTTGTGTGCAAGCGTGTGTTTATGTGTGTTGCCTTCTTAACTTGAAACAGCTTAATCGACACAGGGGCCATCTGTCCTGTACTTAAAGGGGAGTTGGAGGGCACTACTTTATAGACAGAGATGAGGACTTTGTGTGCCCAATGCTAAATCCACTAATATCACCCAATAGAAACAGTAATTGCTGATACACAGCTAGATATAAGTTATGTTGAAGTTCATGCAGCTGGTTCCAATATACAATAAAGGCCATATATTATTTAATGGCCCTTGAAATGTGATTTACAAGAAGCATTTGGACAGACACTAGGAGTCTGTTCCCCATGAAGATAGAAGAGGTAAATGGACGCAGTGGCTGAGTGTCCCAGGCAACACTGTGTACTATACCGGGGTATGGATAGACAATCCATACCCTGGTCCACTACTAATGTGAGAGGGGGACAATCATACTCAGGCATGGTACTGTTACAGGGTGGTGTAAAGAGGAGGACCCAAATGCAGTACACGAACAAGAGAAGCTTTATCAAACAAAGCTTTAAAAATATATAAAAAGTAACACGGGAACACAGGAGCACGGGCAAGCCAGGACACAACGAAGCCACAGGCCCAAACACCATGTAATAAATATAGTTGACGAACTGACAAGGAACAAATGACATGGACAGGTATATATACACAGACACTAATCACAGGAATGGGACACAGCTGGAGGAGGCAGGCAAAGACACAAAGGCAGGGTGATTGGACACAGGAGAATCAAATCAGGGGAAGGCAAACAATCACAAAAGGAGGTAAAACACAAAGATAGGAAGTAAAACTAGACATGACACAAAGGGAGTGAAGCTTTCAAAATAAAACAGGAAACACGAAAAACCAAGCTCATGACAGGTACAAAGCAATCATACCCCTCACCAATCATTGTCGCTTTCTTCCTGTGAACAAACTTTAAACTCCCTCAGCTCATCTAGACTAGCTTGGTTTTTCTGCTACAGTTCATAGTTGACCCATTAAGGAATATATTGCTAAACGCAGTAAGTACTTTGCAAGAAGTGTATTTTTTGCTGTTACACAGGGTAATTCTGAGTAGTGTCCATGTCAAGGCGAACTGTTTCTCCGGCTACTCTGTATTTGTTTACCGGTGTAGCCGGTGACTGTGTAACAGTATACTCTTCAACTAACGTGTTACAGGGAGCCTACCAAGTTTTGGTTTGCATTAATTTGTTAGCCCAGTCGAGTACCCTGAGTTCAGCTAATGTGTGACGTCGAGCTAACTTGGTTTGCAGTTAGCCCCGGCTTAACCCTGTTTGCTAGCGCTACTGACCGACAGTATAACACATTGCGGAACACCTGCTAGGGCTAAGTATTTATACATTTCCTTCCTTTTCAGTCACCATGTCTTCGGCTGCTACCCCGCCAAAGGGATGGAACCGAGACTGCATCCCGCCTGTGCCCCGCGTCATGCGGGGTGTCCGTCTCAGGACACTCATCCTATGTGCATAGCTTGTGCGCTAAACACGCTCAAGCATTACTGGCTGACCCCCAGTCATGCTCCCACTTCACTTCAATGCCAGAGAAGATACTGGAAAGTTAGCTGAGAGTGTCAGTTGCCAAAAATCAGGACCCTTGTGAAAGATGTGGTGTCATTGGAGCTTCCTAAATCGGTCTCACTTTTAGCAGTAAAAATGACAAATTATACATTTGGCTTCACAGACTATACAGGATACGACACCCTCTGTCCTTGGACCCTCACATCGCACAAGAAAAAACGTCCTAAAAGAAATCCCATAATTAAAGGGGGAAACATGGAAGAAACCTCAGGGAGAGCAACTGAGGAGGGATCCCTCTCCCAAGACAGACAGACGTGCAATAGATGTCGTGTGTACAGGATAAACAACATAGTACAAATACAACATTTGACAGAAATTATGTTGTGTTGAAAAAAGAGAAAGTATGGATGAATCCAGAAAAATGTCAAAAAGGTTTCCTGGTGTCCAGCAGGACCAGGGCAGCAGGTGCAGCCACGATTCATGATCCAGACGTAAACTTTATCAGTGGCAACCTGCCACATGAAAGACACAGAAACTCCGGGGATGATGCCCCGGATGCTGTGTTGGTAACATACATTTACATAAATGCATACAGATGGAGGGGAGGAGAGAGGAAAAGAAGGAGGAGAGCAGGGAGGTGTCCCCCGGCAGTCTAAGCCTATACCAGCATAACTAGGGGCTGATCCAAGGAAAACCTGACCCAGCCCTAACTATAAGCTTTATCAAAAAGGAAAGTCTTTAGCCTGCTCTTAAATGTGGAGAGGGTGTCTGCCTCCCGAACACAATACTGGAAGCTGGTTCCACTGGAGAGGAGCTTGATAGCTGAAGGCTCTGGCTCCCATTTTACTCTTAGAGACTCTAGGAACTACAAGTAACCCTGCAGTCTGGGAGCGCAATGCTCTAGTTGGTTTATAAGGTACTATGAGATGCATTTGTTACTTCAAGGCTGGATTACTGCAACTCATTGTTATCAGGTTGTCCCAAAAAGTCGCTTAAGACTCTTCAGTTGATCCAAAATGCAGCGGCACGTGTATTGACTAGAACAAGGAAACGGGATCATATTACTCCTGTATTAGCTGCACTGCACTGGCTCCCGGTAAAATACAGAATAGAATTCAAAATCCTTCTCCTGACTTACAAATCAATTAATGGTCAGACTCCAGCATATCTTAAAGATCTCATAGTACCTTATAAACCAACTACAGCATTACGCTCCCAGACTGCAGGGTTACTTGTGGTTCCTAGAGTCTCTAAGAGTACAATGGGAGCCAGAGCCTTCAGCTATCAAGCTGAGGATGTCGTAACCTGTACAGTCTGTAAAGCACACTGAGACAAATGTATAATTTGTGATATTGGGCTATACAAATAAATTTGATTTGATTTGATTTGACATACAAATTGAGATCGCTCAGATAAATAGGACTTGAACCAGCTTAGTGCGGTTCCTTTTATGCCAACACAATATTCCAGTCTCTTTAGTAGAATGTCATGATCAACAGTGTCGAAAGCAGCACTGAGGTCTAACAAGACAAGAACAGAGACAAGTCCTTTGTCTGATGCTAATGTTTGATTTCCCTCGGGATGAAAAAAGTATCTATCTATCAATCTATCAATCTATCCATCTATCCATCCATCCATCTATCCATCCATCATCTATCTATCTATCTATCTATCTATCTATCTATCTATCTATCTATCTATCTATCTATCTATCTATCTATCTATCTATCTATCTATCTATCTATCTATCTATCTATCTATCTGTCTAAAAGAAGGTCATTGGTAACTTTCACCAAAAACCTCTGGATCAAGACTAGGCTTTTTAAGAAGCCTTTTTATAGCCTAGCCTATAACATCTTATTTTGTAGCACATGGACATTTGGTAAATGCAGCAAGGCATACACCAAACAGAGTCAGGCACAGCCTAACAGTACCCACAGATGCATTACAGGAATGTATCTCATCTCCTTTCCCGGCGAGTTACCGGCCAAAATGACCATTAGGTTGGGTTTTTAATTACAGATCACAGCTTAAATCCAATTTGCCCATGTTGTTCCTATCATCATGTTAGTGAGTTTTCATAAACTCTTGCACAGAGAGCAAGAGACAGTGGAAGTAGTGAGGAGGAATTCCCGGCACATTTAGAGAGTTCATGATAATAAGTATGCCATAGTAACCTATACTATAGTTGCTTTTGTTGTTACTATAATATTAAATGAAATCACAATCTCTGTTCCCATGACTTTTTGCATTTTGTTGTTCCCAATGTCAGAACTCAATTAGGAAAGAAAGCTTTTAGATGTATACCTACTACATGGAGTGATCTTAACCTGAACCCTGACTTTACAGCTATGGTGAAACCTATTGAGTCTAGGATGTCCATGTTCTTATGTTTTATCTGATCGTTTTCAATATAACTCAAATCTATATGCTTTTATTTACATTCTCTGTGTTGCTGCTATTCTTGGCCAGGTCTTGCTTGTAAAAGTGTTCTTTGAGATCTCAATGGAGATTCTCAATGGGGCAAACCTGGTTAAATAAAAGCTTAAAAAATAATAATGTAGTACCACAAATTAGAGCCTTATTGTGGCAATTGCTGAAAACTTGATTGATAGTAACGATTAGAATAAAATTTAACCATTTTTTAAAATTATTTCTTCAGTCAAATGGATATCGCTGTTTTTGTAAGGAAATATAAACTATAATGATTCTACGCTTATTGTGGAGATGTTTGAACTAACAGGAACACGTCACGTGTTAGCACTGATCCCCACCAGATGTTTGTTATTTTAAAACCAGCTGAATCATGTAACTAGCGTTAGCAGTCTCTTTTTCATGGGTCTAGTGATTGCAAATGCCCAGACTGTCAAAACTCAAAGCAACAAAAATAATCCTATAACTTCAGCACTACGCACAGTACCCCATGGATTTAATCAAGACACAACGTAACATATGGAATCAAGGAGTTACTGAAGGTGTGCTTAAATTACAGATGGGACTCAGAAACAGCTAACAAACTTGTAACACCCAGCTGGTTAACTGCCTGTGTGGCCTTTGGAAATAAAATGATATTACAAATTTTACAAACTATTTTCAGCTCAAACCTACACAGGTATTGCACCAATCAAACTACCACATTGTCAATCGGAAACAATAATGTGCGCCTCCTGGAGAACACAAATAAAGGATATATATATATATGTATACTGATTTCTTAATCAAAAACATTTAATTTCATTTTAGTTTGACTTTAAGGATGATCTTAAGTCTCAATACTGGACTGAAGACATGCATACAAATCTTGAGGATTACCACTTAAAGTTAAACAGATAAATCATAGCAACAAGCGTTTCCTTCAGCAACAGTGACGTGAGTTCTGTTGTTTGTCTGTGTTTCTCCTTTAAGCTTTTCTAACACAGCCTGATGATGATTTATGGCTGGCTGGTCGAGCTGATTAAATCACTGAACAGAATGCCAGGTAGCATTACAACGGCAATCACCGCTCTATATTGCCGTCGCATGGCAACCACCACGTTCCTATCTGACTGACTGCCGTTTCAACGGCCTGACTGTCTCTCCCACTTCTACACTACACTCATAGAGGGTTGAGAGAGAACGAGAGAGCCATAATTAATCTAATTAATCTCCATGGATACAGCACTACAGAGCTGTTTTTTTAATTGTATAATTTTCCCAACTCAAAAATGACATGTGATGTTTTCTGTAATGGGGTTTGCATGTCTGAATTAGTCTTGAATTCAGGTCTGGTGCAAATGTATCCATGCATTCAACTCCAGTGCTGCTATCACACAGAAATGTGTTGAATGTAATTCTCTTACATTATTACTCAAAGTGACTCAGTTAATGTTGTTATATTCTTGATCACATCGGCTAATTACCTGTCATCTATCTAAACCTACACTTGTACTTACTAAGCACTTACAACTCTCTCCTTATCCTTTTTCTCTTAGCGACTCTCGCTAAATCCTCAATTCTTTACGTTCCTTTCGGCTCTGCTAACGTTAGCTGCTGGAGCTCGGCAGCTAGCGATAGCATCTCCCTCTTCTGCTCTCTCCTGCTTGGTGTGTTTCATGTTTAGCTATTGCTCTGCTTCCTTTAGTGATAATGGTACGTGTATTAAATGTAGTTTATACGCAGGGTTGGAGGCGAGTTTTAGAGGGATAGATGAGCGGCTCCGCACCATGGTTAGTCAGCGGTTAGCAACTGTAGCTGTTAGGAAGCCCCCTGTAGCCGGTGCGGGCCGACCAGTGGTATCTCCTGTTAGCCGTCCCCCGGCGGGGCCCGAGCAGCCGGGAGACTTGGTGACTGTCCGAAAGAAGTGTTATCAGAAGCCCACAGTTCACCATCAACCGCTTGCTGTTTCTAACAGGTTCTCCCCACTCAGTGACACACCAGCTGAGAAGCCAACTCTGGTTATCGGTAGCTCAATTTTGAGATACGTTCATTTTGAGAGGCTAAGGCTAAACCTAAATACAGTAAGATTGTTATTCACGTCGGCGGTAATGACACGCGATTGCGTCAATCGGAGTGTACTAAAGTTAATGTGGAGTCGGTGTGTACATTTGCCAAAACAATGTCGGACTCTAGTTTTTTCTGGTCCTCTGCCAAATCTTTTGAATGATGACATGTATAGCCGCATGTCATCATTCCGTGCGCTGGCTCTCATGGTGGTGTCCAGATAATGATGTGGGCTTCTAGACAATTGGCGGACTTTCTGGGGAAGACCTGGTCTGATTAGGAGTGACGGCATCCATCCTACTTTGGATGGAGCAGATCTCAAACCTCTTGATCAATCCTAAACCTAAACTAAACTATAACTCTTTTGAAAGCCTTGTTCTTACGCTCTCAAACCCAACATGGAAAACAATAAAGCCAGTTTTATTTGTTACTGTGTACCGCCCTCCTGCTCCGTATTCTGAATTTCTATCTGAATTCTCAGAATTTTTATCAAATTTAGTCCTTAAAACAGATAAAGTAATTATTGTAGGTGACTTGAATATTCATGTGGATGTTGATAGTGACAGCCTTAATAATGCATTTATCTCAATATTAGATTCAATTGGGTTCAGTCAAAATGTACATGAACCAACTCACTGTTTAAACCACACTCTGGATCTTGTTCTGGGATATGGTGTTGAAACTGAAAGTTTATCAGTGTGTCCACATAATCCTCTTTTATCAGACCATTTTTTATTAACTTTTGAAGTCCTGTTACTGGACTACAAGCCAGTAGACAAAATATCCTACGCTCGATGTCTATCTGAAAGTGCTGTGACTAAATTTAAGGAAGTGATTCCATCAGCACTTAATTCAATACCAGGACTCAATAGCAATATAATGGAGGACTCCAATGCTAACTTTAGTCCCTCCCAAATTAATTATCTTGTTGATAGCGCTGCAGCCTCACTGCGAATAACACTCGACTCTGTCGCTCCTCTAAAGAAGAAGATCATAAAACAGAAAAAGAAAGCTCCATGGCTTAATTTACAAATCCGCAAACTAAAACAAAAGTCGAGAAATCTTGAAAGTAAATGGCGTTCCACTAAATTGGAAGAATCTCGTTTAGTCTGGTTAGATCATCTTAAAACGTATAAGAAGGCTCTCCGTAATGCCAGAGCAGCTTATTACTCTTCCTTAATAGAAGAAAATAAGAACCCCAGGTTTCTTTTCAGCACTGTAGCCAGGCTGACAGAGAGCCACAGCTCTACAGAGCCTTCTGTTCCTATATCTCTCAGTAGTGACGACTTCATGAGCTTCTTTAACGATAAAATTATAATTATTAGAGACAAAATTAATCTCCTCCTGACCTCAATTGGTAATGACTTAACTTCAACCTCCGGAATTTCAAAAACATTAGTAACTCCTGAAATATATCTAGACTGTTTTACTCCAATCAACCTTAACCAACTAACTTCAACAATCTCATCGTCTAAGCCATGAACCTGTCTTTTAGACCCGATTCCAACTAAACTGTTTAAAGAAGTTTTACCCTTAATTAACACCTCGTTATTAAATATGATCAACCTGTCTCTATTATCTGGCTACGTACCACAATCCTTTAAAGTAGCTGTAATAAAACCACTTCTTAAAAAGCCTAGTCTTGATCTAGAGGTTTTAGCCAACTATGGACCAATATCTAACCTTCCCTTTCTCGCTAAGATCCTTGAGAAAGCAGTCACAAAACAGTTGTGTGATTTTTTATAATAATAATAGTTTATTTGAGGTTTTTCAATCTGGATTTAGAGTTCATCATAGCACAGAGACGGCACTGGTGAAAGTTACCAATGACCTTCTATTGGCATCAGACAAAGGACTTGTCTCTGTTCTTGTCTTGTTAGACCTCAGAAAAAAAAGAAAAATCCTTCTCCTGACTTACAAAGCAATTAATGGTCAGGCTCCAGCATATCTTAAAGATCTCATAGTACCTTATGAGCCAACTAGAGCATTGCGCTCCCAGACTGCAGGGTTACTTGTGGTTCCTAGAGTCTCTAAGAATACAATGGGAGCCAGAGCCTTCAGCTATCAAGCTCCTCTCCAGTGGAACCAGCTTCCAGTTTGTGTTCGGGAGGCAGACACCCTCTCAACATTTAAGAGTAGGCTAGAGACTTTCCTTTTTGATAAAGCTTATAGTTAGGGCTGGCTCAGGTTTGCCTTGGATCAATCCCTAGTCATGCTGCTATAGGCTTAGACTGCCGGGGGACACCTCCCTGCTCTCCTCCTTCTCTTCCTCTCTCCTCCCCTCCCTCTCTTCTTCTCCCTCTCTATCTGTATGCATTTATGTTACTCACTCGTCATCCGGGGTATCATCCCCGGAGTTTCTGTGTCTCATGTGGCAGGTTGCCACTGATAAAGTTTATGTCAGGATCAGCAATCGTGACTGCGCCTGCTGCGCCTGCTGCGCCTGCTGCCCTGGTCCTGCTCGACACCGGGAAGCCTTTTTGACATTTTCCTGGATTCAACTTTCTCTTTTTCAACACAACATTGTTTCTGTCAAATGTTGTATTTGTACTATGTTGTTTATCCTGTACACACGACATCTATTGCACGTCTGTCCGTCCTGGGAGAGGGATCCCTCCTCAGTTGCTCTCCATGAGGTTTCTTCCATTTTTCCCCTTAATTATGGGGTTTCTTTTAGGAAGTTTTTCCTTGTGGGATGCGAGGATCTAAGGACAGGTCGTAACCTGTACAGTCTGTAAAGCACACTGAGACAAATGTATAATTTGTGATATTGGGCTATACAAATAAATTTGATTTGATTTGATTTGATTTGATGTTGACTGTTTAAATTCAAAGATACAAACAACCACCTTGGCTGATCAACCCAAACATATTTGAATTACAAGATCCAGGCTTAGAGCTCTGAACACAGTTTGCTGCAGCACATTTGTGTTACAGTGTAAATCCTCATTGATTAAATGGAGAGGAGAGGGACTGCAGGTTAAATAAAACTGGTGTAGATAATATGCAATGGTGCAAACACAATATCAAAAGGTTTGCCTGATATGTTGCACTCTTTATGTTTAAAGCAGGGACTATACCTGCCGTAAATGCTCTGTCATGTCAGACAACTAATATACCGGTTAAACAGCCTCTAAGCAGCCCCAGCAGTTGATGGCCTGTAAATTGTTGATCAGTGGCTTGGCACAGGCAGGGTAAATTGATTCCAGGAGAATCCTCCAGGACCGAGGCTGTCTCTACAAAGGCCAAATATACAGCCATGCATCTGAATGAGATGGAGGAGAGGAGGGAAGAGAGAGAGAGGAAGAAGGGGGAAAATGTCAGTGATTCTGTGTGTGTCCAAAATGAGATATGCACAGGAAACACAGTGGAGGGTGTGCAAGAAAGAGAAAGAATATCGGTGAAGAATGAAAGCAATTGTTTGTGAGTGTGCAAGAGAGAGTCAGAAGCTGAGCTATCTACGAACCCATCGGATATCAGTCTGACGATGCAGGCAAGGGGCAATATTTGGGGGTTCCAGTGTAGCCAGCAGATATCCAAGCCTTTTTCTGCGCACCGCTCATTGTTTACAGTCCACTTATTGTAAGTTGTTTTGGAAAAAAGTGGCAGTTAAATAAAATGTAATGTAATGATTAGCAACCTGTGAAGTGAGAATGGTTTTGGAGTTGCAAAATTATGTCCACCAGTATGTTTCACAAGTAGCCAATTCATTTTAATCCAATAAAAGATTATCGTCAGATGATAAACGATGGGTTTCAGCCAATGTGTCCCGCCTCTTTTGCTCTCCACACTGTTTACCTGCATTCAACCAAAGCCTGCATGATCGTGATTTGCCAATACTACTTGGTCTACAAATGGAAACCAGAATGCTCCAAAATACCAAATATATATAATATAATATAGATACCAAAATCTTGTCCTGTTGCCTACAGATTCGGCATTCATAAACAGACATTTATTTATAGAGATTAGAATATGAGTATAAGAGACAAATAAGAGCAGAAATTAATTTATAAAGAAACAAAGGAAAGGCAAACCTGTTGTACTCCATAAATGAAGAAATCCCATTCTGGGCCATGTCGTGTTTTTTTATTGGAGTTGGAGCTTCTATCTTGAATCAATCCAGTAAATTTCTTATTTATATCAAAGCATTTATTAATGTGATTTGACAGCATAGAAGATATACCCAGCTGAGGACGATTATGTTTCACTGATCCACAGACCACATTTTATGTAGTTACTCTGTCTTACAGCTCCTCAGAATCGCCCCGTTTACAAGTTAAACATTCTTTACATACACTTATCTGGCTGGGGTGTTCCCCTCCCATTGGTTTGCTGGGGCCAGGTCCTATTGGCCCCTTGTTGGCACATAGGCCTGTCCACGCCTCTTAGTGCAGACGTCATCCAATGGATTCTTCAGTCGCCCTCTTAGGGAGGAGCGTACCTCTAGCAAGTTTTCACAACCCTTTGCTCAACCTTTTCTCATGAATACGGTAGTTGATTAAACAATCATGAGTCAGTTTCTTACAACACGTCTAAATATGGTTAATTTTATCACAAATTAATACAGTAATTAATTTTATCACAGCCAATCAGTAAGCAATTTGTTATTTAAAAAAAACTTGTGGGTGGAGAAATTGATATCAATTTCTTGTCTGTACATCAAGTACACAGTTAAAATCAGGACGTGGTTAGCCTAGCTTAGCTTAAAGGCTAGAAACAGGGGGAAACACCTAGCCTGTCTGAAGATCAATAAGATTCCTACTAACATCTCGAAAACCGACCTAACATGTATCATATATTTTGTTTAACAAGTACAGAAGGCAAAATGTAAAAACAAAGATTTGCGGTTTTAGAGGGAATTACACAGTGTAACTATTTATAGGGATATAACAGCCAGGTGCAGAAACATAGCAACGCAAAGTTTTATTGCCAAGAATAGTTCCAACGTCCAAGTCCTCTTTACATTTCTGTTTGTGTACAGCCCAAATACAACATATTAATTTGCCATTAGAGCTGCTGGTGTTCATGCTTTTGACTTGAACCATGCTGTTTTCCACTAGTCTCAATGTTAAGCTAGGTCGTACATTTCCCGACTCAGCTCCATATCTAACACACAGACATGAGATCGCTATCAATCTTGTAATCTGACTCTTGGAAAGATAGCGAGTGCATTTTTCAAAATGTAAAATGACTGTATTTTCAACTCTTTTTTAGAAATACTAGAGAGGATTGGTAATATGCTTAATTTCCCCATGTGACATCGAAATATGATCGGCAGTGTGTGGGATTGTGTGAGCCAGTGCCAGATGGATGGATGAATGAATGAAAAGACAAACCAATCTATTGTCCCAGAAAAAAAGAGAGACAGACATTATAACACTGAGCGTAGTGCTTTTATCTATCTATATATCAATTTTACAAAATTTTAAATCCATCGCTAGTAACGAATGTACAGTTGTATTAATGAAGTCTTTAGGATTCAGAGAGAGAAATCGACTGCTGCTGGTGCATAACAACAAGGCCAGGCTTTTTGCAGCCAAAGCCTCTGGTGTTTCCCAATGTTTGGTCCCTCACTCCCGCCATGAACACGTTAGTTGGCGTGTCGCCGTCACATTGTGGAGCCTGAGGAGCCAAGACTGGCATTAGTGTTCAAAGCCAATTATGGAAGTCGCCATGCTAAAGTCCCTCCGTTGACCTTTACTGGCTGGCTTCAGAAGAATTTGAACGTGTGTGGATTTACTCAGTGGAATTACATGATGTGTGTTTTGGACATAGTTTATGTTTGAAGCAGTGTACGTCTGGCTTTTCTTTGCACATTTTCTTTGCAATCGTAATTAATTAAGTCATTAAGAAGTCATTCAATGTTTGCTGTCGAAAGTAAACAAAAATAAAGACACCCAAGCGTTGTATCACTGTCACTTCATGCTTAACCTGTGTGCTCTACTGGGCAAACTCAACTTTGTTGTGCATTTTGTGTCCAACACAATGGCCGTAACTTGATTTTAAAACTAAACTAGTAGTGCACTCGGAGAGCGCAGGTCTCCGCAAAGGCCTTTTCCATAAATAAAAAATAATGCATGTATCCGCCCTGTGATTCGGACACTAGTGGCCCATGCTACACCCTTCCATCAAGTTGACAAAAACAAATGCCAATTTTATTATGAAGTGGAGCATTATGTCCAAGCACTGGACCTAGGCATCCTAATTGTCACTGTGACATCCAGCACACACCCCAGGTCAGACTGTAGACATGCATGTTTACTTTCTCTGCCTCCTCTTAGAAGAATAAAAAGTATGCTTCAAGGGATTGTTCATAGATGGAAAGTGTTTACTTCTCTTAGATGAATAGATAGATAGATAGATAGATAGATAGATAGATAGATAGATAGATAGATAGATAGATAGATAGATAGATAGATAGATAGATAGACAGACAGACAGACAGACAGACAGACAGACAGAGAGATAGATAGATAGATAGACAGACAGACAGACAGACAGACAGACAGACAGACAGATAGATAGATAGATAGATAGACAGACAGACAGACAGATAGAGATAGATAGATAGATAGATAGATAGACAGATAGATAGATAGAAAGATAAATCAGCACTCTCCTACAGCCCTAAAAATAAATAAAAACAATCACAACGAAACACACCAATTAAAACCTTGGGAGTTGTGGGACTTTGCTCATTACCTTGCAAAGTTTTAAAACAAAACAGAGACCAAATTCATCAAACAAAAGTTTAGAATGTTATTTCTGCCCCGCTAGTGTAATTTATCACGTTTAGGGAAGCTGTCACGAGTTAAGTGGATTGCCAGTAATTGTGGCTGGCCCACCACCGACTGAACCAGCTCATCAGGGACAGACTTGTGAAATGGAGGGGAGCGATCTCTTTATCCCTGGGCAGAGAATTGAAGGTGGCAATATCTCTTTCTCTTAACTTGCCTGTCTTTTCTGTACGATGATTTTCTTTATTCTCCGGCTCCCTGCTTAATGCGTTATAGCTCTCTGTCCTGGATGTAAAACAGATGTATTGTTATGAATTACTTTGTTTTGAAAATGCTTACCAGAGTCATTAAATGCAATTGAATTTCTCTAAATAATCATCAGGTAAGTTGCCAAATGAACAGTTTATTGGAAATAAACGAACATAACTATTTACAAAAGGTCATGAAATGTGTGGTTCCGTCAGTGGTGAGTGAAATGTGTGTGTGTGAGTGTTGAGGCAAGAGAAATGACAAACCCAGCAATCCTGAGTGGAGGAAGGGAGAGAGAGACATACAATGAGAATTGGCTTGTATCTATAGCCTCTGTGGAGACATCACAGGTGTCACCACATTAGCCTCCCTGACTGCCAGCAGAAAGCAACAGAAACACTGGGCAGCAAGGGAGAGGTCGTAACACTCCTAATGCTGCTATGGATGCATAACTCTCTATATATTTTACATCAGAGGAAAGTATTTTTAACAACTAAGTTCACTGCAATAAGTAAATGGGCAAATTCTCGAAACTTATAGTTTCTTTGTAAGTGATGTTCTGCCATTTCTCTGAAGTCTCACAGCTCTTTGTTGTCTGTGCGTTTATACAGACTCGGGATGTTTGCATAACTTTGAGGGAAAATTATGAATTCGAAGCACGTTGATCTCCTCACACAGCGGGCCCTCAGACAGGCAACCGCAGTGCTGGATTTACCTCGAAGAAGCCCTGTGATAAAGAGTGTCTCGATGCGTATATTTAAAACAAACATTCAGGCCTGCTGTGGTGGCTATTAACTCAATTGTCAACTCTTATGGGAAAAAGCAGCAGCAGTACTATATAATAATATGTATTTTAAAGTATTTTAATTTATATCTACGGTGATTTGCTTGATTTTCTTTTCAGCAGAAAGCAGAATAAACTGTGGGCTGTGGGTGGTGATGGCCTAGTAGTCTAGTGGTACAGCTTCCAAACAGAACACCTGAAGGCTGTGAGTTCAATACCAGGACTGTCACCATTGTGCCTTTGAGCAAGGCACTCAACCCTGATTTGCTCCAGGGGTACTGTCCCTGTAGTTAGTTCACTGTGGATAAGAGTGTCTGCTCAATGACCTTTAATTGATATAACGTCTCTTTTTAAAGTTGGCTAATGTGTAGTTGCGTGCCCTTACATCCAAGCAGCAAGCATTCATTTTAAGGTTTCTCTTTACCTGACAACAAAAGTCAGTATTTATTCAAGATATTTACATTTTGATTGTTTTATACAAAACTAATAAAGGGATTTGGTATTTCAGCTCCCAGCATTATATCCTGGACTTTCTTTGGTCATTACTCAAACATTTTAAATCTTTTATTTGGCTATAAGCTCAGCATTTCTAAAATCCTTTCTGTGTGTCCCTGGTCACCAGCGCTGAAACAACTAGCCATGCACACACAAACGCAGGCACGCAGACCTCACCGAGTGATTTCATGCCAGCCGTCCAGAGGACGATTTCTCAGAGCCAACTGATTTTTAAGAGAGATAGATGAACCCAAGTCTTATCAGACGAACAGATGTCCCACAGAGAACTATGGGTAATTACACTTGGCCCACAACTCCCATCATTCCCATCAACCCCGGTGTGTGTGTGTGTGTGTGTGTGTGTGTGTGTGTGTGTGTGTGTGTGTGTGTGTGTGTGTGTGTGTGTGTGTGTGTGTGTGTGTGTGTGTGTGTGTGTGTGTGTGTGTGTGTGTAAGGAGAGCTGAGGGAGAAGGGAAACTGTCTTCTGTTATGACAGATAAATCAATTCAAATAATTACCTCTGAACTGAAAAGTATTCTATTTTGTAAACTGCTCAAAAGATGTAGTCTCGTATGAACAGCTGGGGTGATAAAAGGAACAACATTTAGAGTAAAAGAGAGGGAAAGCTTAGTGAAAAAGGCATGTTATGTTAATGTTTGGGGAGTAAACTGATCAGAGTTATCGATACATTATTAATGGGATTATGAAAATCCCATTAATAATCCTATTCTAGGTTTTGAGTAGCTGCTCTCTTCCAGTGATTATCACTGACCGCGTATGTTCTGTATCTGGTGTGTATCAGCGCTGCAGCAGCTACTACATCCTGTTCTTTTTCTGCAAAGTTTAACTGTGTACAAGAACTGTACCTCACCTTCCAACCAAGGTCAATAAAGTTTGCAACAATTCCAACAATTCCTGAGGCCAGTGGGTGTTAAATTCCACTGTGAACCAAACTGCAGGGATGTGACTTGGTTTTGAATTCCTTGTCAACTCCTATTAACAAAAGGCTGATGTGTGAATGTTAGAGGACCATATTGTTCGCATTTGACACAAAGCTCTGCTTCCAATAAATATGTATCTTTTAATAATCATCCCTATTGTACTAATCCAACCCATTTTGATCTGACAGTATCCATATTGAAAACATGTCTGTTTGCTGTTGAGGCTAACTTTGTTTAGCAGTGTTAGTTAAGTTATAAACAGCAGATAGCAGATCACACATGAATTCCTTTGAGAATTGTTAAAGACAAAGAGTATTCATTTTGTTTATTATGACTTGAATGAATGTTCTTCTTTCCATGACTAAGACAAGGCAATGACGAGATGAAACCAACATCATTAACTGTGACAATACAACATGCAATATTATTGGCAAAAAAAGACTGGACTAAAATATATCCTGTGCTCTGCACGCCCTATCAGGTCTATCCTTTTCCTAACCTACTTAAATTTAGCCAGTGCAAAAAAGAAAACTGAAATAACATGAGTGCCAAACTCAATAAATAAATGGCCAAAATAAACATTTTAATCATCATTTTTTTAGCGCCTGTAATACAGGGTGTCTCAAATTTACTGCATTTAATACCGTACATAACCAGATCAGAATGGCACTTCGATGCAGCAGAACCAGAGATATCTGCATACCTCCTCCTTGTCAAACCCTCATGGCTACATTACCCACAATGCAACTCGACTGCCGACAGTTGGGTTGGTAATTGTATTACGCTAGTAGTGGCTAATGTAGCCTTGAGCAGAGAGTAGGAGCAGGCTGCAGAGGCCTGGTGATCTCACTTCTTAACTTATAACTTAACGTCTTCAGATCAAACTGATGCTGACTCAAGTGACGTCACTTGAGGCAATTTATCAGATTTGGTGCAGCTCGCTCTGGAGCCACAAAAGGCTGAACAAATTAAAGTTGTACTCCAGCGATTTAATATTACACTTCCACAAAACCAGAAGGCCTGTGGTAAAGAGAAACACACCAAAACACTGGATCCTCCATTTCCTATAACGCAAATAAATTCTCTGCCTGGTAAAAGCCAAGCATCAAACACCGGGGCAGAGCAGGGAAGACCATGTGGACGTGCCAAAAACTGAAGTTCGTCGAATGGCCACCTGATGCAGGCTTTCTGTCATAAACATGAGCTCTCCAGCTTGTGTAATGTGAATGTCTACCGTATCATATCATCAACACATGTTGCCACCTCCTCCCAGACACAGCTTAAGTAAGATTTGTCATCATACTATTTTACAGCTAAACACTGCTTGCTGATTATTTGCGATTACCAGGCCAAAACCGGGCCAGTAAAACAAATTGCTGGCTAGTTTTTAGGCCTTAAAACAGCTGTCAGGACATTAAACCTCTGCCAGGGGGAAAGGGAAAGAGAAAAAGAAAGAATGTTTTGACTCTATGTGTTTTTTTGGAGTTAGCGTGGGATGGTAATACCTGACTGCAGCTCTCTGAAGTGATTTAATTCCCAGATGTCATTACGCTGGCATCGAGCGTTGATTTGCTTTGTAGCGCTTTGTTCTCATTCAGAGAGCTGTTTGTTCATCAGCTATTCTGCAGCCAGTTTTAACAGAAATCTCTGTTTTCTTTCAGTTTGTGTATAAGTGTGTGTGTGGCTCGAATTCTTGTTGGGGGTTTATGTGAGTTGTTGCTAACAAAGTTGTAACAGTTCCAGGTCTGAGCAAACTTTGAAGAGAGATAAGAAAGTCAGCATGGTCGGCTGCAGACTTAATTTCTTTCTCCATATCCAGCAGCCATAAAGACGTCATATTGCAGTGGTGTATATGGAGTAGCATATATGTAGCAAAAATCAGTTTGACTCTCAGCCACAAAAGCGATTCTGTTATTATGCCATAAAAATCAATAGAAAGAGAGGTAAAACCTGCAAAATGATTACAATTTAGACTTCACATAAAAATCCCATTGCACTTAAACTAGATAATAAAAATTACTCTCCACTTTAAAAAGCTAGATATGCAATCAGATATATGGCCCTCTCTGGATCACGCTGATAAAGAGACAAGGGTTGGCTTTCAGTGGACCCAATATAATTTGATTTACCTGCAGTCGTTTTAAAAGGGGGGCACGATATTCCCCCTAATGTGAATTGAAAAGCACTGGAGGAGAAAATCATTTCATCACTCTATCTGTGATGGTGTCAGCAGAGCGAGCGAGAATTGACTAATGTGTGTGTGTGTGTGTGTGTGTGTGTGTGTGTGTGTGTGTGTGTGTGTGTGTGTGTGTGTGTGTGTGTGTGGTTTCAGTGGATCCACAGAGGATAAATGATTACCTCTGTTAAGATGGAGCTTTGAGCTGTGTGATGGTGTGATATTGAAGGCCCAGTGTGAATCCTATCGACCACAGTTCCTCACCACCCACACAGCCTGCATTCACATAGCCCTGCCGGCGATACACAGAGTGCACAGTGTCACAGCACAACCTTCTTAATATGGAGTTGAACCGCCTCATGCACAATTCATGTTTTCACTGCTTGGAAATCATTGCATCTGTCTTAGTTTGCATCTCTCAGAGTGATGGATTTAAAGAAAACATCCATCCTTTTACAACTGGCTAATGTTTTGTGTAGTTTTAGGCCATAATTCATCATGCTACATTGCTATAATGGGGCTGCTCAAACATAGCAAGAAAATAGGAACGGCAGATTGTGAACAAACCCCAAATGCAAAATCCAAATGTGTTCATTTTAAACAGCAAAAAACAGTTTTGCATAATTGTATTATCAAAATGTTTTTCCTATGCAATGAAATAGGTATTTCTGGAGTTTGATCATTCGTGTCATATGCCCATTGTGAGTAACATTTTATGGACAGGAATAAAGGAAAGAACTAGAACATACAAGAACTTTAACATAGACTCAAGGGTAAGGAACGATTGTCGCCATGGAAAATAGACCCAGGTGAAGGTATGGTGAGTGTTACGGTTAATGTAAATAATAAAGAATAAGACAAGGAATTCTACCATATTTACCAGAGGGTTGAGCTGAGGAAGAGCGAGGCTCGACAGGGCCAGGTGCCATTAGCATAGCAAATGCCAAGGGACCTGCGAGCGCTAGCTAGCTAGTTTAGTTAGCAAGGTGCATCTGTAATTCACGTTAACCGATATTAATTGGGATGCTAATTTTGACGATCCAAAAACATACTTAAAACAAAATGTTCTTAGCATAAAAAACTACCAGTGTGCGTGGATATTTTTTTGTTGTTTACTCCTCTCCTTTCCTCCCCTCTGTCTCTGATTGTAGGTGTGTGCGCATGTGTGTTTGTGTCGGGAGCGAAGCCCCGCCCTTTGCGAAACAGAGCTCAAAATTGACTGCGAGCCATATGGCGTCATCGAAAGAGCCATATATGGCCCTAAAGCATACCCTGATTTACTGTTTTTGTATTGTTATTTCTAGAGAAGATGATCAAATAATTAAAACAATGTAAAGCCTCTAATAAGAATCACTTCCATGTACATTCTGAAAATATCCATCTTCAAATTTGACTTTTTTTTCTTTAATAATAATATAACACCTCTTTTTTGAGAATTGAATGTCATGTCAAGTAATTACAGGTATGAGCACACTCAGACACAGAAGCAGAACCATCTGAAAATCTTAGCTGTAGATGCAGAAGAGGATGCCTTAAAGTCCATATCTCTAGTCTGCGCTCCTCCTCTCCTCAGAGAAGTGCCTCAGGGAACGACTATTTCAAAAGGCCAGTGACCAAACAATATGCTCTATGTATCTCTCTACTGATGTTACTATAGCAACCCAGTCTTCTGCAGAGTGTGTTCATGCATCTTTATGTCTCTGTAGTAGTGTGAGGAGGGTAGATATGCTGTGTGCCTTTCTGTCTATGTACTGTAGGCCTACATGGGTTTGTGTGTGTGTGTGTGTGTGTGTGTGTGTGTGTGTGTGTGTGTGTGTGTGTGTGTGTGTGTGTGTGTGTGTGTGTGTATGTGTGTGTGTGCGTGTGTGCGTGTGTGCGTGTGTGGTTACAGCTGTCCTTAATCATGGTGTGACTATTGAAGGTACTGTTTAAATGACCACCTCAGAGCCATCACAGCAGTTAGAAGGTACTGCTCACTGCTGTCAATGAAAATCTCTTCTGTCTTGATTTTCAGTATATTGCCACATCTAATGTTTATTGTTTGTGTCAGATTGTGTTGTAGCATCATTTCCACCATTGTTGATTGAATTCTAGAAAAATAAATGTCAGAAACTTTTCTGTCACTTCAAAATGTGTTTAATCAATTGGACAATCATTGCAACAACATGTTGGGTGAAAGGATTTAGTGCTTTAGACATAATAATAAAAGTAGTGGCTGGATTGGATGGCGTTTTGGTTTGAGTTTGCATAATGGTAATATGGCTACTGTAAACCCCCCAGGTAACACAAATATGCTGCCACATGCATGTTAAACTAATCATCTACCTTCAAGGTCCAGCAGCACATTGTTTGACATTCTTCCCCTCATTCTTGTTCATAAGAAGAAATGTATTAATTTGAATGGAGAATTTAAAGATGCTTAAGATTTTATACAACTGTCCTAACCTTTTAACACTGAAAAGGCCTCTCTTGCTTTTTTCCCATTAGCATCAACATCAACATCAAAACAGTTTGCCTCCAAGGCTACATCCACACTAATATGTTTTTTAAGTGTTTTAGCACCTTTTCAGAAATGATCTCCGTCCACACTAACACACCTGAATATTCACGTATACTGGGCATGCGCGTGCCCATATAAACAGGAAGATTACTGTCTACTCTAAGATAAGTTGGTTGCTTATTTTGAAAATACTACGGAGGAAGAACAGAATTTTCAGAACAGAAAAGAAAATCCAGAAAAAAACACAAAATGCAGAATTTAACTGCGTAACAGCGGCTAGAATAGACAACACGATCAGCAACGCCTGTACATCGTTATCCATGTTGAACTACTGGTAGTTGATTCCTATAGGGGCGTGATGAATCAAGGAAGTAACTGAAAAGACTCTATCAGGAATTACTTCATTACTCTATTGTGCAATCAGAATGAAAAGAGAGACTGCAAACTACATAAACAGACAAATGAAACGCGCTGAAGGACGGTGGTTTAAACACTCTGAATTCTTGTGTCGAAGAATATTAACCGACGGTAATATTAGACAGCAACAGCTTTCTTTTATTGAAAAACATCATATTCTGGCTACACTTGGTCTACTCTTGGTACTTTTCCTGGAAATGATACCACCTCCTAACACTACAAGAATCATTGAACACCTTGATGGTTAACTTGCTCTAAATTATTGTGGCTTGCAATTATTAAGTGATTAGTTTGTTCATTTTGAAAATATAAAAAAAATCCAATGCTTTGGTTTCCTTGTCATAAAAAGATGTATTTCATTTCAAGCCTGCTGAGTGCTCATGTCAAATATGTACATGCAGTGCAGCTCCACTATAGTTCAAATATTTGAGAAAGTGAGTGGTAGCGAGGGAGACGGCGACACACAGAGGAGGTTGGGTGAAGAGGAGTGAGTTGACATTTGTGTGTACTTTAGAATTATCTCTGCTGTAATTGCTTTCTCGCTTGTGCATGTAGAACATGTTTCTTCATGCTGGACTTGGTTTATAAAGTCATCCGTCATTGTCCGTGTGTCATTGCACACTTTGTAGCACATATTAAATTTTAAAATGAGCATGTGGTGAAGATAGATGCACATTATGTTCTGATGGCTACAATTTTCTCCTTTGTGTGTCAGGATGGATCCCCAAGCATCGATGTGTATGTGTGTGCTCGGACTATTGTGCTATAAGCTGTGCATATAGTGGAGCATTTAGCTGCGTAAGAGACAGAACATCCCCTTAAAAAAAATTGCTTTGATGTCCTTCGAGGACAAAATATTCTACAAAATCAAGATCTTTAAACAAACTCGGTCCTGATATCCATTCATTTTCAGTATGTTAACCCTTTAAATTCCAGTTTGCGGTGCATCAAACACTGCAGTGCTCCATAATACAGCAGCAATGCCCGGAGTAGAAACCAGGAAAAATAGTATATATTTGCCTCAAAGGAAAAACCTGAGAAAATGGCTCAATCTGGTAGAAAATAGTAAAAAGTACAATTTTACATTTTTGCGCTCTAGATTGAAAGCCTGATATAATGGAATGCATTGTGTTATGCTGTAATGTCCGTGGGCATCAAAACTGTTGGTTTTAATGGGTTTCAATGGGGACATTTTTGTCCTTAAAGGTCCGAGTGTGTGAATGTTGGCTGCACGGTTTATTATAGAAGCTAAGGTTGAAAAATAACCTCACACCCGTGCCAACATTTATACCGTATGAATGAGCCAAAATGATCAAAAAAGAAAGCAAAACATGTCCCTAGTGATGCACAAGGGTTAAATGCAACAAAGCAAACTTTACATATCTAAACATGGTACAGAATGCAAATGTTTCTGTATGTCCTCGGAATTCATGTATATCTGCACCAAATTTCATGGCAATTAAGCATTTGTTCATTGGTCAGGACCAAAGAAGTGAACCAAGCAACGTAACCAAACCTACAGCCAAACCTAATGAAAATAAAAAAGCATTTTTAATATCTTTACATGCTTCATTCGTCGCTCAACTCCAAAAGGAAATCAAGTAACGACTGCTAAATGTGTTGATGCTGAGTGTGTGTTTGTGAAGAGCCAATGCCCCCAGCAGCCTGCAGATATCTGCCCTGTACGTGCATCTCCCACACGGAGCAGCAGAGCAGGGACATTACTGTGCAACAAGATACCTGCATAGTCATCCTCTTTAGAGCATTTAAAACCTTATTGGCTTTGTCTAGATAAAAATAGACTGGGTCAAAGGCAGATATGAGGATTAGATGAACACTTTGTCACATAAGATCTTTTAAATACATACTGTTGTGTTTTTGTGTTTTTCTTTTTTCTTTTTCTGTGCCTAATTAGTCTTTCTCTTTGGTGTATTTAACATAAAGACGGTGCTATTGTGTGATAACCTGTGTTGCATGCTGTGTGATAAGGTTCCTGTAGCAGTTTCTCAGCTCCATAAATAGAATCAACTCTTGGCAGCTACAGTAAAGCAGGCAGGAGGCTGCTGAATGCAGACTGAGGCCGAGAGAATCCTGACAGAGCACCAAGGATTTAGGCTTTTAGGGAAGTTGTGAGAGAGATAAGAGTTGAAAAGATGCTGAACCATTGTTGATATATTTAGTTGTTTTCATTTGGAGAAATAATTGCCAAATCATTGTTTTCCAGAATACTTCTTATGTCGATTCAATGCCAAGATTAGTGACTATTTTTAAAGAACCAGTGCAAATATTTTTATTTAATCAGCTTTAATGTTCATGGTGATTGCTACTTTTTGATGTTCTCTATTTTTGCGATACACAAACTGATAGTAGCCATTTTCATATGCACACACACACACACACACACACACACACACACACACACACACACACACACACACACACACACACACACATACTCATGCATACAGCATATGCCATCTTCTCCCTCATCCATCCTAATACTTCTCATACCTCTATGTTTGTGTCATAGTGTGTGAGCGGAGGTGGTAAAAGATGACATTACGTATCAACGGCTCAGCTCACATGATAAACGAGCTGATGCTGGAACACAAAGCTGCTGTCAAAACTGAAACACACATTCAAACACAACTTTCACCATTGAAATAAAAAAGATAGATGCCTCTATCAAACAATTCACGCTATACATGAAAATGCATTTTGCAAAAAAAAATTCAACTAAAACAAGACTCACTGTGTGTTCAAACAGAACGCAATGCAAATTTTACATCACCATGGCAATCCGTCCAAATTTCTCAAGATATTTCCATCTACCTCAACCTTCAGGTCTGAAAAGCGAATGCAGAAGCCTTAAACCGGCATTCTTTGTAATGGCCAGCAGGGGGCAACTCCTCTAAGATGTTAGATTGTATAGAGGTCTATGAGAAAATGACCACACTTCTACATACAAAAACCAACATGGCGACTTCAAAACGATTCAAAACCGGAGTCCACAAACCAATGAGTGACATCATAGTTACTTGGGCCATTTCTTATACATAGACTATGGTCTGGATCAAAGTGGTGGACCGCCGGACTGACCATCCTTGCCCTCCCTCGAGCCACATGGCTAGCATGGCATTCAATTTGTCCTCCAAGTTAATACAAATGTACCTTCAGTACCTGCTATTATCAGATTGTTTATTAATCTAAATAGTTTGGAAGCTGTGTACTGTGTGTCAGTAGTGACACACCTCTTTTTGAGAGCTGGTCAGACTTCTTTCTTTCTTTTAGAATCACTATTTTTAAAGTTTCATCACACAAGGATCCTTAACAACATCAAAATCAACACAGTGACTTCCTTGTGTTCAAGACTTTTCTTTCACTCCCCTCCCGGAAATAAAAAGAAGGAGTTTTAAAAGCATCAGTTACACAAAGCTAAAGACATCAAACGCTGAATGAATTCAATTACTTCCAAAACAAGATTCCAATTGCTTTCCCTGAATTTATATAACCTCGATATGAACCATCCCCTCATCTTATTTCCCCTCTCTTTCTCCTTTGTTTGTAAGTGTATCAACTTTCATTCTCTTTGGTATGGTGACTTTTGGCAGAAAATTAAACTTCATATTTCCCCTCTCTTCCTCTTTGTCTCTCTCCCCATTTTTCTCTTTTCCCACCCTCTTGCTGATATCGAAATGTACGCAGCGTGAAATTAAAGCCAATGCATTTCTGACTCTGAAATAAATTTGCCCCTCTGATGAGGTTGGAGTTGGTCCAAGGCGCTGCGATGAAAACACTTTTTACACTTATTTTCCTTCATGGTGGAAATCATCCACTGCTTATTATTGTTCGCCATGCATGACTATTTCCTCTGAGAGTGTTGCCATCATGCTGAATAAAGCTCACTGTTTTTTTTGACATGTTTATACATTTTTCTGTTCTTGCGCACACTCAGTGTCTTGGAGGATCCTTGTTTTGCCATGTAGTTTCAAGGATTTACCCTGGCCTTAAAGGAATACTTCACCCCTAAAATGATCATGTATACTTCAAATTCCCATCCTGTGTTACCTTGAATTCACAAAGAATAAATTGTCTTTAACAGGTGCAACAGCAGAGTGAGAGAGATGTCAATCAAACACAATTCCTCAGGAGAAGTCTAAAAAAACAAATTGTTAGTTTGTTTAAGAAGCACCACTGCAGCCTTCTTGAAAACCACAAGGCTTAAGACAAACATCAAACACAAAATCAATTAAATTATTCCAAAGCAAACTTCCAATTAAGTCTCCTGAATTTACATAAGCTCAATATAAACCAAGAAGATGTAATGAGCAGATGTATAGAGCCTAGCTGAAGATCATTTGCAGCCACCATCTTTAGTTGGTCTTTTAAATTCAGGTTACAACAAATAAACAAACACATGGATTAAACAGATTAGTGATACAATCAACAGAACAGAGTAAACTGACTTTTGCATGTGTATGCTACAAAATGAGGTTACTTTGAAAAGACAGGATACCAACCCTTGGACTCTTATAAAGACATAGAAAAACAAGGTACTCTGTGTTCTGTGGACTTGGCAGCAGCAAAATGTATTTTAGCCATCTAAAAAGATCTATATCAGTTTAAGTATATGTTATAATAAGAATATTTCCACTGCCATCAGACATCCCTTTCTGACGGGGAACTGAAGCCGTTCTCTTCAAAGCCTTTGCTTTGCCTCCATGCTGTGCTGTGACTCCTGTCTGTTTCTCCATACTGGGGGCTTGCCGACCGCCATCTGCTGAAAATCCGAACAAAAAATCCGAACTATCCCTTTAAGGGCCGTGTTCAAAGAGACCTTAGTGATGGTAATGAGGGAGGGTTGGTGCTACTTTTTCACTTTCTCCACATTGATTTATCCTGCCAGTCTACGGATCGACCTTCCAGTCTCTAACCTTAAGGCCCCTGCTTGACTTTGAAGCTAAACAAAAAAACTAAAATACACAAAGATCAAACTTTGTTTTTATAGTATTTGATTATTAAGCAAGTTTAAACACAGAATTGAAGCATCATTCAGTGCATTGCCTGCACTGTGAGCCACCACGACCACTTTCCTTACTTTATTTTTAAGCATATAATGTTGCCCTTACCAGGTTGTCATCATGTGTGATTCCTTCAAGAATTAGACTGCTGAGCAAAAGATATGAAATCCATGCTGGAACATTTGCTTATTACAGCCAAATATAACTGGCAGTTAAGCTCTGATGCGAAGGTTTCAAAGTTAAAAGTGAGACATCTCTGACAAAACAAGCCTTGAGATTGTTTTGCCTTTAACACAGTCGAAACAACAGTATTGGTCAAATTCTCACCTGCACAATTATTTGTATCTTTTTTTAATCACTCTCTGTACACCCTGGGTAAGGTGTAAGAAGAAATTATTTTACCATATTAATCTATCAGAAAGCCCTTTTTGTATTGCATAATGCATGGCTAGAGAAAAAGTATGAGGATGACAGCAGAATATTAACAGTATGGTTTGATGGTACGTTCTTCTGGTTGATATTAGTGACAGAGTAGCACTGACACCAGCTCACACAGGGGATCAATGCATGCAATTCCAGCACTATATGCAATACCTTATTGTTTGAAAGGTATGAAAGTTGGGACTAAAGTTCCGATATTACATTTTAGGTATTGAATTTTCAGCATTGTTGCCTTGGTAATTGTAGCTTTAGCAATCAGCTTTGATAGTCTAATAGCACCTTCCAAAGCAGCAGCTCAATGATGACATATCCTGGTGCAAAGATGAGATGAAAGGAGATTATTAAAGTGGACATATTATGAAAACTCACTTTTTCAATGCTTGTGCAAACATGGGATTCAACAAGACGTATATGCCACATATGTTTCTTTGCAAGCCAATCAGAGCAGACTCGAATTGTTTGGGTGGGGGGCTTAAAGAGACAGGAGTTAAAACAGAGCGTTTCAGACAGAGGGTTAATACAGGTATATTCAGACACGGTATGAAAAACATATTGTTTTTTTAACATTAAAGCATGTAAACATTTTCTAGTAGAAACCCAAAATTAAAGTATGCACCTGAAAATATGCATAAAATATTACATTCAGTTTTCTTGCATGTAAGGGCGACATAGCCTTTTGAAAGTGAAGTAAAGTAGCAGAGACTAAAGATTTTAAGCCAGTTCTTTTGTATTCCTCACTTCCTTATGTTCCTTATGTTCCTTATAGCCCCCAGAAGTATCCTTATTGTTAAATTGGCAAATAACCGTCTTTGAACTTTTATCCTTCTCTAGTCATTCAGAAAAATTGCCCATGGATCATCATACTCAGGAAGTGAGTGCCAGGACCATATTTAAAATCGGAGTTTATTTCCCCTTAAATCTTTGATGATTATAACTCACGCAGCAGCGCTCCAGCACTCCGGTGGTGATTATTCATTCACCAGCCCATTTCTCTCTTGGCTGAGGTTGCTCCCAGTCCAGTCATATTAATCAACCGCCGCTCTAATTGACTGATCAAGTCATGTCTCCAGAAGCCAAAATGGCTGACTGACTCATTAAACCATGACACATATTCTGGTTGCAAAATGACTGCAATCCAATTCCCCTGACTTTTATGGGCACTATCTTTTATGGGCACTATTTTTATTTTATTTTATTTTTATTCAAATGATGTCGAGCACATGAGACGGATAGACATTGTCTGTAGGATCTCACAATCAGGCTACATTTCAAAGAAATATTTGTCCACATTTTTATAAAACATTATTACTCTCAACGTTTGATATTAAAAGCTTGTGTAATTTTGTTTTTAGAGAAATAAAGATGTGATGTGTTACATCTTGATGTTTTTTCCAGAGGGTGTATCTAAATCTATAGTATGTTTGATGTGGTTCCCTCAGTTTGGTTTCTTTTCACAAAGAAAAATAATTAAAGTGAACTAAAATGCATCACTTAAAGCCACGTGGGAATGTTCACCCAGGTAAACCCAGGAAAAAGCTCCAGAAGAAGGTCCCATATGCCCAGATGATCAAGAAGACAATATACTTTGGTGGTAGTCCAGGTCAGCCGATGATTCATTCTGTGGATGTTGCTCTTTTGCATCTCAGTATGCAAATGGAGGCATTTAGCTCTAACTTGAAGAGTACGCCTTGTAGTTTGATCAGATCGAGGTTGGATGGCATTCCCACAACAAACAGCAGCTTAATTTGGGACAGAGACCAGTTCCTCCAAAATGCCTTTTGTGTGTTTTTTTTGGTCCGCACCAAAGTATGATTGCTGTGTTCAGGGGGAAAAACGAGTCTGATTCAAATGGACTAATTTAAGCAATTAAGCCTTTAACTGTGGCATTCCTCAAACTATTTGTCTTTAACAATGTCCTGCTGTGAAAACATTTGTAAGGCATTATTTTTTGTTTGTCTTTTTTAAACTAGGTTTAGGAAAAGGTCTTGGTTTGGGTTCAAATAACTACGTTTGTAAAAAGAAAGTGAAACTTAACGATGTGAATACAAACAACACGTTTGGGGGAAAGTCCTGTGTTTTGTGTCCCATCCATCATCCCTGACCTCAAACCCTCCTGGATCTTTATACTACAGTATGTCTCCTTACTTCTGCCTTTAGTCCTGTCATAATGAATACAGTCGCTAGTTGTTGGTGTTGTCTTCTTGTATTCCTTCTTTCAGTGATAAAATGTGTGATTAGATGATAAAACCTTCTAGTTGCTGTAGCAGGCCACTTCTCACCCACATCTATGAGGCTGATAACCACTGAAAACGTCCATTTAATCGGCTGATAACCTTCGATCGGGGTGATTGCAGAGACAGTAGCTCTTACAATGAAGAGATGGTAAAGGCTAGTGATGATGAGGAACGTGTTTGTGCCCAGTGATGAATCGGATAATTCAGAAGCAGACCTGGAGCATGAGAATGACAATGCTAGTTCAGATGACTTGCCGTTGAACATGGAGTCCAAGTAGCGGTCCCAAGGGAAGCTAGGACAGATCAGGGAACCTCATATATGCACTAGCAAATACGACTAGAGAGATACATTGATGCATTGACATGTTTCATTGACGATGACATACTTTAAATGGTCATTGACAACTCCAACAGATATGGAAGAAAATACATGGAGTCCAAACACGGACCGTGGACACCAGTTGACAAAGGTGAAAATGAAAATGAAGGCTTCGCTGAGTCATTGGGTGTATATCATGCACAGCATGAGTCTATAGGATTGCTGTAGTCCAACAGGCACAGTGGGAGACCAATCTTCAAAGCTGCATTCAGCATCAAGAGGTTTGAGCCAATTTTGCCATTCCTGTCATTTGATGACCCGGGCACATGTCAGGCCAGAGTGGAGAATGACAAATGTGCTGCATTTTGAAATCTGTGAAATGTGTTAATTGAAAACTGCAGAAAAATATGCGGATGGTGAATACGTGACCATGGAAGAACGTCTCATTTCGTTCAGAGGATGCTGCAGCTTTCGGCACTATATGCCCAAGAAACCAGACAAATACGGAATAAAACCGTTTCTGATGTGTGATGTTCCAAAGGCATACACATTCAATGGTTTGTCATATGTGGGCCGTGAAGGTGCATCGGACTAGCAAGACATTGGTACACAACTCAAGCATAAATGTCACCACTGACAACTGCTTTACTAATTCAGAACTTACAGCTGATTTTGTAAACTGAAGGCCAATTTGTGTCTAAACATCTACATTTGATTTTAATATTTTGCCAGCCAAGTCATGGTTTACAGGATATTAAACTTTTCAACCCTTGTTTCATTATGATGATGGATAGGATTTTATAAAGGTGAGGAGTTGCATGTTCTGTCTAAGGCATTTTGTGAGTAATAATCGTTGACTTCTTGCTTCTTCACAGGATGATTAGTTTATACGCCTCATGGCCTTTCTGAGAATACTGCCACCAGTTTGGTACGAACAAGGTGAAAGCTCAAGTCTGTTTGGAATCAGCCAGAAGCGAGCGTATGATGTCTTAGTTGGTCGTTCTGCTGTCCAGCATGCAATAGGATGTTGATAAGAACTTTGGAAAGCCAATGATAATCATAGACTATGTCAAGACAAAGTGCACTGTGGACTGCAACTCTCATCATAAGATTAACAATTATTAGATTTACTGTGATTAATGTATTATTGTACAAACAAATGGTGAATTACTGACACATGAACAGTTTCAATCATGTCAAAATAGTATTTGTTCTGCAGGCATCCAACAACAGTAACCCTATAATTAATTTCAAGCCCAGCACTATAACTTTAATACCTGACAGGATGTAGATACATATATTGTTAACATTTTATTACATTTTTGTTGAACTCCCTGTTTTCTGTTCATTGTGTTTAACATATGAAAACACTCAAAATGACCTATGGTTCTATGGCAAAATTATCAATATGTTTTCATGAACCTTGGTCACAGAATAGGTATGAATTTATCATATGGGTCCCAGGCTGAAAAATAAGGCCTGCATTAGAGAGAGAATGTGTGATCGTTGAGCTGCCAAGTGCCTGTGCAAGAACCTGCTGGGGCCAATTCATTTATATTAGGATGCCCCAAAGGCAGGAATAGCAGTCTCATAGTTTGTCTACAGGAAAATGCAGTGACCAGGGACATCCATCTGCACTGGTCTAATGAGGCGGTGCTGGGTTAGTGAGTATTGGTCATATTAGAACACACTCACACACATTCTCACTCATGCACTCGTGAACATACACACTTCCACAGAGGATAAAGAAATAAAGAAATTACGGTGGCCCTGTGCAAAACATAACAGTATTTCAGAGATTAAATGTTTCTTTGTTTCCTGAAATGCAATTTTTTTCTAAAGCGTTGTGTTTTCTTAAACTTTGTATTTTGAGAAATGTGTGCAACGGTACGATCAAGACAGAAGGGAGGTGGGACTCAATTGCACGACACAGAGGCAGATAAATGTTGAATGGGACTGGTCTTTACTGAAAACTTTGCAGTTGCTATGGTACACGCATAGACAGTTGAACATACAAAGAATCAAGGGGTAATCCAGGAGCAGAGTCGGGTCACGGAAACAGGTTTGGTACACGGGCAGATACTCAGCGTAACAGCACAGCAGACAAGGATCAGGCAAGGGTAGAATCGAGTCACGGAAACAAGGTCGAGGAAGCCGGGGAATCAAACTCTTGGGAAACAGGAAGACGGGACTAATGCTGGAACTCTTCACATCTAAATACGAAGACGAACTGGCAACGAGAGACAAAAAAAACAGACTCTATATACACACCAAGAAGTGAGAGGGAACGAGACACAGGTGAGGACACTAACGAACAGATTGGGAACACCTGGGGGTAGGAAGTAGAAACAACAGAGAACAGGTAATTAACAAAATAAAACAGGAAGTACAAACACAACACAAAACATCTAACGAACATATTCCCTTAAACATTGTTGTGCTTTCTAAAACATCATTTCTGAGGTCAAAAATGAGTGAGTTAATAAATCAAGTGAGAAGGAGGCTAATTTTCTCATAGACTTCTATACAATCGGACTTCTTTTTGCTACCAGAGGAGTCGCCCCCTGCTGGCCATGAGAGAGAATGCAGCGGCTTCACTTTTCTTTTCCCCCTGACACACACACACACACACACACACACACACACACACACACACATTAAAACTCACCGGCAAACACACATAATTATAGATATGCAGACATCCACGCACATATACAATAAATGGAACTACACACAGATGCCGCCACATTGCCCCTCAACGATAATGAAAGCCGCACTGATCAATGGTGAATGACGGCCCGGTCAAGCAGCGATTGAGACACTCCAGCTAACAAATAGTCCTGGCTGACCAATGCACCTCCGGCTATTGTGGGCTACATCACAGAGCAGCATTAGCCAGCGTTGCTAATGAGCTATTACAGGAGTGACCTTCAGGACAAACTCATTACCAGGTGACAATAGACGGCAGACAGAAGCTAGATTCATTATCATAACTATCAGCGCCGCCTTTATTACAGCTCGCTGGGGTTGCTGATCGAGGTGCATGTTTGCGTGTGTGTGTGTGTGTGTGTGTGTGTGTGTGTGTGTGTGTGTGTGTGTGTGTGTGTGTGTGTGTGTGTGTGTGTGTGTGTGTGTGTGTGAGAATATAAAGCACGAGACAGATAGCGTTACAAGCAGTTGAAGACCATTACAATACTGTGAAAAATGATCTCCTTGCCTGTATAGCTCGGAACAGTTTGACTACATTCGTTCATATTTTATCGGCTCTAATCAGGAGGCCTGTAATTTCAAATAACATTTGGACTCCATCCATTTTGCCCTGTAGAATACTGAATTAATCTTTTAGGGGGTTTATTTTAACCATCAAGGGTTGAAGCTCAAGCTCTAAATCTGGTGAATAGGCCCATTACAAATCCTGTCTCAGTTTGCTCACACGAGTTTGAGGATGGACAGCCACTTCAGGGCTTTGCAGCTGTTCCATCTGTTCAGTGGAATCCATCAAACGCCTATCTATCAATCTGCTCCCTCACTGCTCCCTTGCTTGTCGTCTTGCTGCGGGAAGTTTACAAACTTCTGTTTCTCAGGCTGCAAGACAGAGGGAGGAGTGGATTAGCAGCACTGAGCACATCAAACATTAATATATAACTTACTTTACACAGGAATGATGTGACTTGAGGAATTAGTCCCCAGGAAGCAGTGATTGCTGTTCTGCTGATTGTAAAGCTATTGGTTCCAACCATCAGGTTCAGTTTCAGCTACTGGGGTGGAACAAAAAAATTAACCCAACTAAATCATGTTACTGACTAATTTAAGGAGAATAAATTAAGTGATGGATGTTTTTTGCGAAGCTTCTACAGTCTGCAACGTAGCCACACCCTAATGCATACGCCTATTTTACTTTAAACGGGATCATAATTACCCAAATGAATATCCTGATGTCTTCTGTATTGAAGAAGACTTGAAACAAGTGAATGAGACTTTAAACTCGTCTGATCATTTTCTTATAGACTTCTATACAATCTGACTTCTTTTTGCAACCAGTGGAGTCGCCCCCCTGCTGGCCATTAGAAAGAATGTAAGTTAAAGGTACCTCTGTATTAGGGCACAATACGTTGCCACTAAAAGTTGGTATTGGACGTAAATCGTGAGGTGCAGAATTGTTTAATATGAATGTAATTTCTAGGATACTGGATTGGAGGATCTTGCTTATGGACAAAGTTTGGGCATATACTAAATAAAATAAGCCTCCAGTAGCTGCATCACAACACATGCAAATGTTTGCTAGCTAACTTAGCTATTGACAGGAACAGCTTTGCCCAATACTTGACAAAGGGAGAAGGGAAGAGAATAAGGGAGATCGGACAAATAAATCAGATAAGAAAAACATTGAGGAAACGGGAGGCAAGAAGGGTTCAAGGGGAAAGACGAAGGGATGACGAAAGGGAGGACAGCTAAATGATGAAAAGGAGGGAGGGATATGCAGAGGAGGAAAAAGTGATCAAGATTAAGGAGGGTAGAGGTAATGAAGAGCAGCTGGATGGGAGGGAAATCAGTGAAGTCAAAAAGAAGGCAGAAAGGAGGGGGAGAACAGAAGGAGGGAGATATGGACTGAAGACAAAGGAGTCTAGGAAGGAGGGATGAAAAGAAGAGGTGATGGCGCAGAAGGAGGGAGAAATGACAGAGGAAGAGACTAAGGAAGGAAGGAAGAAGTGCGATCAGCATAGAGGAGGATGGATGAAGATCAGGATGGTTGAAAAGAGCGAGGGATGCAGAGAGGGAGGCCGTGACGGGGAGCCATTAATAATTTATGATAGCCTCAGCTTTTCAAAGCAGCCCAGCGGTCCCGCTCCCTGCTTTCCCCTGACGTTTAATTTGTCTGAAAATCAGCAAGCGTGGAGTCTGATTATCGTCTCCGTCTGCCAACGCCTCTGCTTCAATCTCCCTGACACCGAGGTGAGATCACAAGCTGTTCGGTACACACATGTCAGCCGAGAATCCTTCAGGTCAAAACAATCCTCGTCCAGAAGCTGCAGACATAAAGTATCGCTGCGTAAAGCCCCTCTGAACCTCTCAGAGCTACCTGAAATGAAATGCCCAAATACAGACCTAAGGTCTTCTATATCATTCCATTTATAAGACCATTATATTGACAGGGAAAAGTGCAGAGCGAACAGTAAAGTGCCCTTGTCCGCGCTCCCTCAGTATACTTTTACAGGCTATCTGATGGGCCTATTTCTGGAAGGAATGACTTCGTCTCCTACAGTAAAGTGGCTTCTCTTTCAGTGTGTGTCTTGTGTCAAAATGGCTTTTTAGCCGCTGTTAATGGTTTGTACACCATGCAGGAGATTCAGGATTTTAATTTGGAAAATGTTCTAATAAAAATGTAAGCTTCCCTCACATTAGGAAATAATGCTTCTGCACGATAAAACCTTTTTAAGCTGAGTTCAATTTTTTTTTAAAGTTTCCCTGCTGCCCTGACAATGTGAGTTAACTGAATGTTAGCCGTATATTTTTGTCTCATGACGTAAAAAGTAAAACCAGTGTTTTGTTCCATGACTAAGACGAGATGATACAGCACCGACGTCATCAAACTAACTGTAACTATATAAAACACCAGACTAAAATGTAGTTTAAAATATAAAAATTTTACCAAAATCCCTCTTTATTTTTGTTAACAAAAAAGAGGAGACTCAATATTCAAAGCAGCAGCTCCATTTCCTGTGAAGCGCGCGTCATATCAGGACTACAGCGACGGCACACAGTGAGTCAGGAGGACTCGGAGTAATTTACTTAAATGTGAGTTAACAATGACAACAACAGGCCTTGGGAGAAAGAAACAATGTGATATTTTAGCCAGACTAGATTCCTTTTCCTTGTGTTTTCTTTGGTGAAGATCCGCCCAAATAAAGCTTGACTAGCTAAGCTTGTTTAACTCTCACATAAAACAAATCTCAAGGACTGCCTTCTTTCATCTACGTAACATTGCAAAAATAAGACACATCCTGTCTCAAAATGATGCAGAAAAACTAATCTAGGCATTTGTTACTTCAAGGCTGGATTACTGCAACTCATTGTTATCAGGTTGTCCCAAAAAGTCGCTTAAGACTCTTCAGTTGATCCAAAATGCAGCGGCACGTGTATTGACAAGAACTAGGAAACGGGATCATATTACTCCTGTATTAGCTGCTCTGCACTGGCTCCCGGTAAAATACAGAATAGAATTCAAAATCCTTCTCCTGACTTACAAATCAATTAATGGTCAGGCTCCAGCATATCTTAAAGATCTCATAGTACCTTATAAACCAACTAGAGCATTGCGCTCCCAGACTGCAGGGTTACTTGTGGTTCCTAGAGTCTCTAAGAATACAATGGGAGCCAGAGCCTTCAGCTATCAAGCTCCTCTCCAGTGGAACCAGCTTCCAGTTTGTGTTCGGGAGGCAGACACACTCTCCACATTTAAGAGCAGGCTAAAGACTTTCCTTTTTGATAAAGCTTATAGTTAGGGCTGGCTCAGGTTTGCCTTGGATCAGCCCCTAGTTATGCTGCTATAGGCTTAGACTGCCGGGGGACACCTCCCTGCTCTCTTCCTTCTCTTCCTCTCTCCTCCCCTCCCTGTCTTCTTCTCCCTCTCTATCTGTATGCATTTATGTAAATGTATGTTACTAACTCACCATCCGGGGTATCATCCCCGGAGTGTCTGTCTCTCATGTGGCAGGTTGCCACTGATAAAGTTTACGTCAGGATCATGAATCGTGACAGCGCCTGCTGACCTGGTCCTGCTGGACACCGGGAAGCCTTATTGACATTTTCCTGGATTCATCCATACTTTCTATTTTTTTTTTCCAACACAACATAATTTCTGTCAAATGTTGTATTTGTACGATGTTGTTTATCCTGTACACACGACATCTATTGCACGTCTGTCCGTCCTGGGAGAGGGATCCCTCCTCAGTTGCTCTCCCTGAGGTTTCTTCCATTTTTTCCCCTTTAATTTTGGGGTTTCTTTTAGGAAGTTTTTCCTTGTGCGATGCGAGGGTCTAAGGACAGAGGATGTCGTAACCTGTACAGTCTGTAAAGCACACTGAGACAAATGTATAATTTGTGATATTGGGCTATACAAATAAATTTGATTTGATTTGATTTGATTTGATAAAAACTGGACTTCAACACGGAAGACTGCTGTTTGGATCCTGTTTCTATACCGACAGTCAACATTGGTCTCATTAAATAGCGACCACGATCATATCTGAAATGCAACCCCACTTAATAACAAGGCTGTTTGAGGTTCATAAATCAACCCAATTCCATACCAACTTTCATCTTCACCAAAGGCAAAGGGATACAAAGAACCACAGACGAAAGTATAAAATATAAAAGCAGAAATATGTTCTTAGTAGTTTAACAGTCACCGAGTGACTTTTAGAGAGAAAACTGACACAGACACGCAAGTGGATGCTCCAATGCTGCCACCTAGTGGTGTATTTGAGTTACAGCAATGCAGCACAGTCCTGCCTGAGCAGTAAAGGGGCAACCCACAACATGAACATTGACGTCACTGACTTGGAGGCTACTCGTTTTTAACAGAGCAACAAGCCACTGGAGTGCCCGTCTAATGTGCAGCACATAAGCTACTCTGGCTTGACTCTTGTAACTTTCATTTAGGCAAGAGCACAGGTATCAACTCACACTGACATAATTGGCAGGAATTCAAAGGCAAACGGGCATGTCGGAGGGTGTTGACAGGACGACACAGGGCAGCTGCTTCTAAATGCTCTGTGATACTGGTATGGGCCAATGTATGGGGAGAATCTTCACTGGCAAGACGTGCAGGATATGGGTCAAAGTGTGATTGAGCATTGCTGTACTGGCGCCTCAGTTTTGTCTTCCAGTTAGTATTTGATCTGCTGACAGTTTCTACTTACATATACATACATCCTGTAAAGACACATTTGAACAGACGTTTTGCCTGAAGACACGTCTTATTTGTTAACATTACAGCTTTGATGTGAAACCACCTGATCAAAAGTTTATTTTAAATGTTTCACTTGTTCTACCTTTTGGATGATTCATAAAACATTTATTATCGTTATGCTATCTATGATAAGCACTGTGTTCTCCCAGCTTGAAAAGTGTTATTAAATTATTGTTTTTAATTATTATGAAGCCACTTTAAAATATATTATTTATTTGGATTTCTGACTGTTATTCAAAATAATTAGCATGTTATCAGTTGTAAAATAGACAGTGTGTATTTTTTATATATGTATATATATTTCTTATTCTAGTGAATATGCTGTTGCATTATGGGAAAAGTAGGATTAGAGTTTTACTCAGGAATAAAAGTTGTGATATCTCCGCCTCTGTGTGCAATATTCTCTGGCTTGACTTTTGTAACTTTCCCTTGTGAGGAACATCACAGGCTGAACTCACACTGTCCACCAGACAAGAAGTCAAAGGCAACTAAATGTCTGGAGCTACAGATCACTAGTGGGGGAGAATCCTCACTGACAAGGCTAGCAAGATAACACACAACAATCATCGTGCTGACATTTTATTTTTGAGTCATATCAGACCACTTAAAAATAATCAGATGTGCTGCAATATATGCATCATATATTCTTTACATATGACCAATCAGTGTGAAGACATACACATATCTACACTCGCAACACTGTCATCAGCTGAAAGCTCCTCTTTATTGCATTAGGACTGGCTCCATTCCCGCCCATCGGTGTGCTTACAATCAGATCAGAGACATTTAGTTTTGCCTGAAAGTTCTTGACCTTGGAAACAGCAACTTGACATAATAATAATAATAGTAATAACTTGAAGCTTTCAACCTCATCTCACAGTGTCCATCAGCAGATGGAGTTTACTCCGTTATCATGGAGCTGTATGTTCGCATCTCCAAAACAATGAAAAACATACAATATTATATTCATATACTATATTTCCGTGTGTAGTATAGTACATGTATGCCAAACCTATAGTCTTGTGTTGAATCTGGTTTTTTTTAAAGGATAGAAGTATGTATGGTAAAATGCAGAAATATTGTATGGATATAGAGACTGCCAAATGATTCTTCAGTGTCATGCAGTCGTGACGAAGACTTTCTGGAAGCTCCTGGAAACAACATTGGGGCTGTTGTTGTGTGAGAAAGTGGCCATCAGCAGTTTAGTGCCGGGTGAAGACGCCATGATGGACGCCGTCTTCTCTATCTTCTCGCCTGACTGCAGGAGAACCAGTCTGGGAGAGAGAGAAGAGAAACTTTATCTTTCCACATTACAGTTTACCAAAAAGATGGAGATCGTCAGGTTATGAATGAATGGACAATGAATAAAAGGGGCAAACGATCATAATATATCTGTGTGTGTGTGTGTGTGTGTGTGTGTGTGTGTGTGTGTGTGTGTGTGTGTGTGTGTGTGTGTGTGTGTGTATTGATTAATACTTGATTTGATTTACTTAGCATATTCTTTGCCAGGTACAGAGATTGTTTGGCTCCCAGAAATAACGGTAAACTTATCCTCAATTAAAAAAAAAAGCAAATGCCGAAGAGGTTTTATTGTTCCAGTATTTAGCACAGTGGTACTTCTAACAGTCTTACAGTAACTAGATGTTTCTGCTGAATGTTTTCTCTAATTAGCAAGTTTATTCCTCTCTGCGGTGAAACTATTGCTTTATTGTCTGTGCCAATAAAAAGCCATCATGGCTCCAGGGGACTGGCCATACAAAAGGTCAAGGAAGGAAACAGTTGCATATAATGAATGTTATTCATTATATGCAAGGGTTAACAACAAGTAGTTTTTTGTTCCATTTAAATAAACTTTACTCCCATTTAACTCTGAACAGACAAAGTGGCAGAAGCAAAACACATAAACTAACTACTGAGCCTGACAGAGAACAGAGAAGCCAGAGAAAAACAGAAAGTCTAAGTTCTGCCGACAAGCATTCAAGGATCATTTAATGTCCTTCTGCAGCAGAGGGTTGTAGTTGTAGCTCAGTCCATCATGCTGCACAAGAACAACATGACAAAAGAAAACAGAACACAAACAGTCCTGCGTTCCTGTAGTGCATTTGTTTTATTTTTTGCATCAGGAGGAATGTAAACAACAGCAAAACAAGTTAAGTTAAAGGTGACACTTCCTTACACACTGCAACCTGTTTAAAGACAGAGGGACCAAAATAAAACTCCAACACCAAGTACTTCACACACTCTCCAACCGAAACAAAATGATATATTTACTCGGGGGGTAAAATGCTCACCGAGGGAGGTGCAGACTACTGGGTTCCAAAAATACTGTCTGTGTTATATGGACATTGTGTCTGAGGTTTGTCTCCATATATATTATAGTTTATATGTTGTTTCTGCAGCTCTCATCATTACATTCAGTTATTAAGCTATTGTCACCTTTTCATATATATTCTTTTATGCATTGATTTATTGTTTGCATCAGTTCTTTGTCATATTTTCAATCTGAACTCCTACATTTAAATTATAACCTGCTTTGCAATAAAGAACATGTAACTTTAGATTTGAACTAAGGATAGAAAAAGAAGAGGGGGTCATTGCAGGAATATATTCGTACATTTAACTGAGGATGACGGTGCCTTACTCTACCTGCAGAGCTAGACGGATTCAGGTGTGATAACATTATGTTCCTGCTGCTGCACAAACAGACCTGACAGCATTCCTTAGACACTTAAACCACAAACCCATCTTTTCCTCCCGGCTCAGACATAAAGGTAAAAGATATGTGTAACGCCCAGAGGTAACACCGCAGGAATGTAACAAGGGGTCACATTGTTTCTTTCTTTTTTTTTTACGACAACTGTCCTATGGCGCAATAATGATTCATTGTATTACCCTGAGGTCCACCTGTAAGACTTACCTGGTGTCGTGTTTGCCCTGTAACAAGCCAGATCCCTCTACAGTCAGCACAGCGCCATATAGAGTTGTGGTAAATGGGTTGATGAAGGACACGTGCGCTGTGTGCTCCTTCTTCATCTGGATGCTGTCTCCTCCTTCGATCTGTGGATAAGCAAACAGGGGCCACATTATAATGTTGTCTTCTGATAGTCATGTAGAATATCATTTGTCATTTTGTGAAAAACTAGTATACTGGTTTCTTATTATATGTCAGGTTAGCACTGTGGATCTGGTCGTGCCATATCTACCAACACATTATACGACGTTTATCTATAGAGCTTCTTCCGCCCTAACCTTCAACCTCACATTGATGGATCTCACATAGATGTTAATACTTTTTAGCTATTGCTGTTTGGAACCTGTTTGAGTTTATCTTCTTTGTATGTGGACATCACTATGTTGAAGCTAATGTGGATCTAAATAAAGAATAAAGACTATGTTTTTCGGAGAACCCATGCCTTTATCCTCCATGTTGTTAACCGTAACACCGGCACCACCAGAACTATGGAGTGCAAAGTTTACTGGTGAAAGTAAAAATATCTGCTAATTGGGGAACATCTAGACTTTGATGGAGATCAACGGTGTTTCTTCTTCTCTAAAACACAAACATGGACATCAGATCTTTACATTTCTAGGAAATATATTTGGAATAACAAAGTATTTATATGGCAAAACACAGTGAAGACACCTAATGAAAGACCATATATTTAACTTTTTCCCAACACTGATTTCAATGAAATATGCACCAAAACCAAGATAGACAAAGTAATTCTCTGCTGACTGCATTACAACTGACAAAACACTTACGATTAGGGACTCTGGTTGTGTTAACACATTCCACACAAGGAATTGTTTTAACCTGAATAACCTGAATATGAAACCCTTATGTCATGGCGATTGCTAAATACTCATTATGCTAGTACAAATCAATAATAATGACCTCAAGTCAGCTGAGTATGATCCAGATGTGCTATTAGCTGGGCAACACATGACCACTTTCGCTTATTATTCATATTCATTGATGAGGAATACTTTAGTGATATTCATTTCGGTCAGTGCTCTTCATTCAGACAACTTCATCGTGTCGTGTACAACTGACAGGAGGCAGAAGATCAAAGTGAAGAAAAAGAAAAGAAAAAGAAAGGAAGACAACACCGCCTTGTGATCTGAAGAGTGGACGGATGCTGTACCTCTACGGTTATCTGTGGTGAGCTTATGTTGAACTCCTGCGTTGCCAGGAATCTCTCTTTGGTCTTCACGTCCTTTATCACCACCGCCATGTTCACAATATCATCACCTGCCAGGACTGACTTGTACTCAGAGGGAGGGATGGTGTGTTGGAGCGTCAGAACTGCGGAGAATGTAAAAGATGTGGAAAAACAAACATGAGAGAAACGATAGAAGTTGTAAATAATCCCTCATGCATGTTTTAAGGTTCAGTAGAGCTTTTGTTGATCAAACACTAACATGTGTCAAGCCCATGTGCACTAAAAATGTACTTATACTAAATTATAGTGCAACGGACTGTACATGTTCACACTGTCCTCTCCTCACCTTCACCCGGCTGTATGTACACTTCTCTGTGAGATTTCCAGAAGCTCTCCTGTGCGCTGCTGTTGTACTCTTTCAGCTGAGCGTTGAGGTGCTCCATCAGAACTCTGGGGCTGCTTGACTGGTTTGTGACCGTCACACACATGACGATGCTCTCACCCACTGACAGATCCCCATCTATGCTTAAAGACACCTGCAAACTGGGAGACATTTCTCCTGGAGATGAAGGGAAGAGATGCCTTAAATGAAACATGTTACAGATACAACACACACGTTTTCTCTTGCTACGTAAATGCCATTATGACCTCATCATGATGTCAGGTGGCCTGAGAAATATCAACAGTGTTCGTCCAGTCTACAGGGAATGGTGGCTGGAAAAACAGATGTGAAGTTTTCTTTGTATGTTGTGAAGCTAAAACGTGCACAGTTGTCTGTTTCTGCATCTGTTCTTCATCAGTTAGCATAGTTTCATATGTCATGTCACATAGTTCTGGTCTGTAAGGCACGCCAAAGCATGGGCGCGACCAGCGGCTCATTTGTCACATAAACTAGATTTGCGACACAGCTTGATTAATTTTCCCCTTTGTTGGCAAGCTTTTTTTGTTTGCTTGCTCCATAATGCCACCAAATAGGGAAAGGGATAGAGAGTTAGTGCCCAGGGATGTGCTGGAAAAACATCTGAAGAAGTCAGCAGACACGGGCCTCCCCAAAAAGCATGCGCCATATTGGCCAATATTCTGTGTTCAGTCAGATGTTATTTCTAAATCAGATTAGGGTTTATAGTATTTTTACAGCTTCCATCAATGAGATTCGCTAACTATGTAGTTGTCAACAAGGAAAGACATGAATGCAACTTAAAATCAGTTGCTTGACTGAATTTTTATTGTTGATTGGCCATTAAAAGTGTTTGTTTAATGCAGCCGTGTTACAACCGTAGCTCACTGTTGCAACTCAAATGCGCTTCGATTGTAACATCAGACAGCGTCCACTTTCAGTTTAATTCCTCATGACATGTTTTTTCTACTGATTAGAATGAAAGCTTACCTGCTCCATCTGCCATTTGATCGCACTGCGAACTAAACATTTCTGTAAAAGTGAAAGGGATTTTGTCATTAAAAAAAACAACAGTATCAAATCTTGCTTATTAGCATAAACACTTTTAGTAAATCTGGTGCCAGTGGGAACTGAACCTCTGACTATGACAGTACTTTTCAGGGACGTGACATGTTGTGTGACAGTATGAGTAGTATGAAAGCTTACCTGGTCCATGAGCCGCTGTAACTGACATCAAACAAGAATATGTTTCAGACCTTGCTGTAAAAGTGAGAGGGATTTTATCATGATCAAAGCAATGGTATCAAATAAGTGCCCTCACCAGACCACAACAAGCAGAGAGACAATTAAGGGATGTCTTTTCTGTGATCATTTGCATGAGAATGTCCCCACATTGACAGAACAACTTTAAAACACATGTGGAGAACCAAGACGGGTGGAGGGTAAAGATGCTTTATCACAACTGCTGACCTCTCCTCGCTGATTGTCTTACAGTGCCTGCTGCTGGCCCCCCTTGATAGGGAAAGAACATGGGAAGATAAACTTTATCACATGTGTAGGAAAAAGACAGAAAACACTCTACTATCTCTACGAGTATTTGCATCTTGCTGACTCATTACACAAATGTGCTTCTTTTTAAAGGAGATACACTTTACCATGTCGTCTTACTTTTATTGCTCTTATAAACCTGTGTCAGATTCTCTGGTGAGTCGGAGCCGATCCTCTTGGTGTAGATCAGCTGTCCCACAGACTCAGTGTCCACCTCCCTCTCCACCACCAGTCCATCGCGCACGATCATCCGTATGACGTCAGCATCAAGAGAGGCATAGATGAACGAGGTGTCAAAAGGGGCGGTGAGGCAACGTCGCTTGATGGCAACTACTGGGCAAGGACCACAGCAGAATATCCCTGCAGAGAAATATGTTTATTGTCACATACTGAGTACTTATTCACAAATAAATCACTGGGGGTGTCCCCCACTAAGAATTTAACATTGTCAAATGCAGGGACATGCGGTCAGGGGAGGCAGGGGAGGCAGAGCCTCCCCCATCATCATCGTCCACTGGTCTGTGCTATAACGGCATTTTCTGTATGATTCCAATAACTTTGATCATTTTTATAGTCAAAATCGCACCGTTTAGTTTAGTTTGTTTCTCCGACTGACGGCCAAAAATTGAAGATTTTACAATATTTTACAAGTAGCCTAAAGGTAAGACCACAATTTTTATTGAAAATGGGATCTGGCTAAGAGAAAACAATCCACACACAAACAGCTGTTTCTACCCACCTCCCCCAGCTCTTATGTCACATTCAGGTTTTGATCAGGTACGTCTAAAAAATGTGAAAACGTTAAATTGATCAATTGAAATCCAAAATGGCAGTTGTTGAAACCCACTTGGGGCAGAGACCCACCTGCACTCTTCTCCTGGGGGGTCGGGTCCACTACCTGCCAGCCATCAAACCCTGTACCGAGGTCTGGTCTCCTCATCCAGCACTCCACCCACACATGGAAGTTCCTGCAAGAGGGTATGGAATCAGAAACATACACACACTCTAAACAAATGAATATGCATACACCAATAAACATGGACATGCATGCACAGAGCAATACTACAGGATCACAGGCAAATGCACAAAGGTGACTTAGACCAAAATAAATGTGGGCAATGCAACACACACACACACACACACACACACACACAGTCAGTCAGTCAAGTCAGCTATTGCACGAAAGGAGATAACGGCGCACATTACGACGTTACCAGCCAAAAACTCAACCATGAAAATGGAGTTTCTGAAAATGTTCACCCTGAAAAGAGTTTTACAAAAGCCCCGTTTTCAGTGACAGAAAGTGCCGTTTGGGTGAGGGCGAAAGGCCAAAACGCATAGAAAAAAATACATTTTAGAAAAATACCTGCGCATGTGTGGACTACGCTTAAATATCAATTGTAAAATCATCCTGATAGCTAAACAAGTAAAATACCAACTGTTATCTTTGTGGTTTGAGATCAAGAGACACCAACCAAATGCTGTCCTTTGACAGTTTGAGCTTTTCCCCTGTGGTCGAGTAATATTCTTCAATTTTCAGGTTTCCATCACCGTCATGGGCCGCGTTAAAAACTGTCACCACCCTGGAGGGAATCCCCAGCACTCTCATCACTAGAAGAAAGAAAAGTCACCAAGACTGAGCTGGATTTTGAAATTATCTATATGGACAAATTTAGGGTTGAAATGTTAAGCCTGTATTTTGAAAATCAAATGAAGAAGTGGTAATGATATTTTAAAGGTTAGTTCATCCAAAATACAAAAGACAAAAAACATTTACATCAAGGTCTATTGGCAGACATCAACAGAGGTGTGTGAGAAAATATATTTGTAGTATAATTTAAGTAAACCATCCGTCACTTTAAAGAAAGAAAGTATATGATTTAATAACATTCACACACAGCATAAATTGAGCTAGTAAGATCACTATGTATGCACTATGACAGCCGACATGATCAGGCAAATATTAGCTTTGAACGGGATTAACATTATACATGAAGGTGGGGAATTAAATATTCACTCTAGTCATTGGTAATTTACAGTAACTCAATACAGGAAATGTGGTCTGAAATACGTAATTGCGGCTTTAATTATTACTGGTGTGAGGGTAAAAAATTACCCACAAACACTGACCAGCTCACAAAATTACATTATGACCCCAACTCTTCCAAAAAATATTCCCTCTTTTGTCACCCACAGATTTTCACGCTGCATATTGACCCTACAGACCATATAGACTAATGCAAGTACGGTATTCCTAAAATATTAAAACACATATCGTAGCTTATTTTCATGGAACATTGAGAGAAATCTTTGACTTTCTGACTCATATTCAAATTCAATGAGATGTACGGCAACTGCTCAGCGTTGGAGATCGCTCAATAGCACTTAAATGTCACCCATGACTTTAGCATAAATATACTCATGTCCCATTTAATCAAAGTACCTGTGCAGAGGACAGATGCAAAGACCCAGCACTGTCCATAGCGCACTGGGCTGCAGTTGGACGAGACCCAGCGGTGGATGATTTCAGCGCTGCCGCTCCACTCTGTAGGCTTGACTCCATCTTTGTAGTTGCCCTGCCACTTCCCCTCCAAAATACCCAGGTCATCATTAGAGTTCACCTTGGACAGGAAGGGACACATAACTTTCTTTCTTCACGGTGTAACTGCAGAGAAATTTGTGTTCAATAAATTCCTGTTTTATTCTATGGAAGCCCGAAAGACAAGTGAGAAAAATGAAAAATTCTGGTGATCCATTTCCCCAAAAATTATTCTGCCAAAACTTTTTTCCACCTGTTATTAAGTCATAAACAAAGGAGAGAAAACTATTTATGTCAGACTTAGAAAATGGATCACCAGAATTGTTTTTCCCTCTCGGGGCTTCCGTATATCATTGATAATATTAGTAAAGTACTTATGCGAGAGGGATTGCATTTGCATGTTTTTACATATCTATGGCTCATACAGTATTTGTGAGTGTTGTCTCTCACCATTGCACAGATCACCCGGCTGAGGTAGACGGGGTCTGCTCGTAGCATGTAGTCTTTGTCTTTGTCCTTGAGGTGCTGCGTGCTGACCTGCAGCAGCTTCAGACACGCCTCAAGGACTCCAGGCTCATACTTCAAAACAATGGAAACACAAATGTTGCTACACTGTTTCTTACCTGCAAATAATGCTGTGATTAGACATGACCCATTCATGATAGCTGAGCATCACATACCTGACCAAGTGACCAGGGCCGCCTACTAATGTTTAGATGGGTGCCCATGTACAACAGGGTGTAATCACTCTTGACATACTCTTGTATTTGGACATCCAGGGGCATGTACACTGGGTCATCTGAAAGCCAATAGCAGTGGTGGAGAATGACATGTAACAAGGTAACTGCTAAAAAGTGTAGACAATATAACAGGAGGTTTTACTACATGGACCAACCTTTCAGCCAAGGGTTGCAGAGCAGCACAAATGTTCCCACTGCATAGCTCCTTCTGTTCTGTAAGGACTCGATGTGGAACAAGAGCTGATACAGAGCCACTGAGGAATTAACAGGGGAGCAGACGAAGATGGTGACTGACTGAGGATGCATGTCGCATGGGTAGATTTTGGCTGACCAGCCTTGGGGGTCGGATAGCTCGTCAGAGAACTGGACAGGGATCCTGTGTGACCGATTGCCTGCATGGTGAAGGAAAACACTTTACTAGTTTACTTAAAGTGAGACTATGTAACGTATGAATCATTAAAAACATAATTGCCATCTTAAGAATAAAATGTTTAATTCATAAGCAATAAAACACAACTGCTCACTTCCATAAACTCAGGAGTTTTGCTGCTACAGCATTACTTGGTCGGGTATGACCAGTAGCGTATGGTGGCTAATGTTAGCTCTTGTTAGCAAACTGAGCAGCATCATCATCATGTTTCTTCTCATCTCACTCAAAAGCAAATAACAGCATTTCCTAAAATGATAAACTAGTAAAATAAGTGAAAGTCAAAAAGTCAGCAATCTGTAGTATGAATATACGTGAAGTTTGCTAACATTAACCAAGACTTGCCACTAAGCTACTAGTCATACCAGACCAAGTGAAGCTGTAGCAACAACATCCCTGACATTAGATCAAGCAAAGGGTGCTCTTCATTACTTTTGAATGTAACTTTACATTTGTAAGAGAGTGACTGTGTTATTTATTTCCTTTATAAATGACACAGTCTTGCTTTAAATGTGAGCAGACTTAATATTGTCTTTAGTACCGAGGCAAACCTCCAGGACCAGGTACTCTGTGCGAGGATCCCACGAGCGGCTGAGAAACCACACAGACAGTTTGAAAGGTTTCCCTCGTCGCACCACCAGGTGCCTTGTGCTGAGGCCCTGTGTCTCATGGGAAGTGTGGTTTTCCTTTGCCTCAAAGTTGACAAACTTCATTCGGCATGGGCTACCGTTAGCGCCTGGGAAAACAAATGATGTAATATAAAAACACATAAAGAAGCTGCTTTCACTCAAGGGACAATGATCTAGTGGAGCAGGAAACTGAAATAAAAGGTTCAAAGGAGCCAGTCAATCTATGAGTTTAGGGAAAATACTTGACTAAATAATCATTAGGGTAGGCAGTTTTTATTTGGCATCATTGGGCAAAAGTCCATAATAACCTCTCAGCATATTGTAATTCAAGTGATCTGGGAGAAAACTAGACTTCTGCAGCTCCCCTTGGCTCTGTCTTCAGTAGAATGCCGTGATGGAAAGCTAGTCATGTTAAATCACTCATTTTAACTATGATCTATGTATGTGATTGATGTTGAAATAATTGATGTTATTCATCTGATCTGTGGAAGGTTAATACATGTTAGAAAGTCTCAAGCCAGCAATCTTAATGTGTATTAGTCTTAGGAAATGACATCAATACTGTCAAACAAAGCTTCATTCAATTTTGAAGAAACTCCAAAGCATGAACACACTTTTCTCTTGAGCAGAAACACGTTAAAGTTAAGAATGATTTGCAGAGTGAACTCACCAAAGACGTTGTGCATGCTCTGTGGCATAAGGTTCATGGTGCGACAGCAGGAGCTCCAAGTGAAGGAATGACAAGCAGCCTCCACCTTCCCATTGATAAGCATCTCACTCGCCCTCTTTTGTTGTGACGTGTGACAGGTTTGTTTTCATGTATTTAGTCTAGATCTTCTGCTTAACAGCTGTCCAATACTAAGACCCATCATTTCTTCACAACATTTTAAAACCAACGGTATTAAAAACAACCGGGGAGCAGCGGAAAGTGAAGACTATGATTATGCATGTGTGGTGCTCTCTGTTTGTATTCTGTGTTATTCATTGAATATATTTTATGTACATGTACAGTGCCGTGACAATGAATTTCCCCCCTGGGGACAATACATCTAATCTAAAAGTCTATACAAAATAGAACTGCAACTTTTAAATAAACAAGATATAACATTTTGACAATGGAAGAGGTTTTAGGGACTAGAAGGTGACCGGAAGTACCACAACTTTTGAATTAATTAAGATTTGATATCCAAAACAATCTCTATGATATATCACCAAAATCACACTTCAGAGAGAATAGACTGTTTACTACGACATAGCATCTACGTCTGCTTGTTGCCCGGCCTCTCTGTGCTGTTGTGTGAGGGGCTCCCTCTAGCTGCATTTTTGATATTGTGTTTACTTTTATGTGAAGAAAATTAATTTGAATGATTTATTTTTGTGTCATTTCTGGCAGTGATAATCTCACAGCCTTCATTATTTTAAGAATGGTAACCGTAAGAAAGTGAAGTATTTACTTTAAATACAATACTTTGTAGAAATCTATTTGCGGATTACATTATACAGTAAGGAGGAGATGCAAAGATAATGTTCTGTGTAAGACAAAAGTAATCATAACCAACCGCCCCCCGATGCTAACGCTTCTTCCTACAGGCCTGGTGGATCCTTTGAAGACCAGTAAACTTGAACATGAACTGTAAAAACAATCCCTTTTAACGTTCACACGGCAAACCTTTCTTACAAGTGTGGTACACTATGTCTGAAGCTCTTACAGTGTTTTAATTACAATCAACATAACAAGCTAAGTTATGACAAATTATTGCAAATGATTAAATGGGATGCTGCACGTTTGTACAACAGAAGACGAGACGAGATGCAACTGGGTCAAATCAAAATAGTAATTTTTTTATTTTTGTCAAAGAAAATTTGATACAAAAGAGAATATTGGGGCCCATTAATATTTCACAAGTACAAATCTGTATTTTTTTAACACAGTATGTAGCAACAAAAAAACAAAAACAATTGATTGTTAAGTTGCTGGATAAGCTACAGTTTCCCTTAAAAGCACTTTGGACAGCGACTGTATCAGGGTTGGAGTCAATTCACTTTCATTCTGTTAGCCTACATCAATTTTATATCATTTGTCAGCATCTGTAAACCTTTTAGCGTTCAACAGTGACTTCTCACATGAAAAGTCCCCTTTGAATAAAAATGAACAGCTTTTAGATATGTGTAGTGCTGTATATCTTGGATCAAATGGCATATATTTCATGATGAATTCAACACAGCCATGACCCGTTACTTCTGAAGGTTTTACATGCGTTGTACCTGAAGGTGATTTGATTTCGACCCTGGTGCAAATCTTAACTTGAACTTCTTTTTTTTTTTTAAAACAAAACTCCACAAAAAACCCTGAAAACATTGCATTCTTTCACCACGGCCGCACACACAAAACAAAATCCTGATTTGAATATTCATTAATAATTAAAGATTTTACCTCAACAATGCACTGTGACCTGCAGAGAACCAAAACATGACAGGTGGACAAAAAGAAATGCTGACTTTCAACAACAATGTGCTCAGATCAGATGCTAATGTACGTTTAACCTGACAAAAACAAGAACATACATTCTAGGGGTTACAAAAGGTGCCTAACATTTTAGTGGCTTGTAACTCTGCTGTCAGTTTCCAGAAGCTGTTGAAATTATACACTGGAGGTTATGGTTCCTACAGACCTGAAGATAAAAAGAAAATAAACGATGACTGTAGTTTTCACGACAGTTTGCGGTACCCAAAGGCTACAACACATGTACAACCTTAGATTAGCTATGTTGCCTGCAACATGGAGAGGTCTGTAATATAAACTCAGGAAGAATTAGGTCACACATTAATCAATTCAGTCAAAATGACTGTTTTCCAGAATATTATTTCTCTTGAAAAAAAATAAAAATAATTTGTTTTGCATCATTAGCCAATGCAAAGGTTGCACATGCACAACAACAGTTCAGACAGGGAAATATCGTCTCTATGAGGGGAACGAAAACATCATAAAGTATAAATGTGCTACTGTTGAGATGCTAATTTACAAACAAAACCCTTCTTTTTCGCAACCAGAGGACACATTTATCAATGCATGATATGCTTGGATTTACAAAGTAGTCGCTTCCTGACAGAAAATGAATGAAACACTTTGTACTTTTTTTTACAAAATAAATATGAAATTCAACAAAACAACTTGTATTTTCAACACACATGCACCCAAATCCCAATACTTTAGGAATAACTTAGAACGAGAACATAAGTTTGACGCAAACATTTCTGACTACGATACACGACACGTAGCGGGACAGTGTCTCATCTCATACTCATGAGTGCATGATGTGAAAACGTCTTTGTTATTGCTGCTTATTTCAGGCTGAAAATCAATGTGGTTTCTAAAAGAACCAATTCATGTAGTAGTAGTAAGAGAAGACTGAGCCTGATGTGACCATAGCAGAAAAACAAGAAGGAATTTATCCTTGCGGGGCCAAGATAAGATATCCTCCCTTTACCTGGTAGAGTTCATTGATTTAAGGCATGAACATTAACTTTCTGAACTCATCTGAAGTGCACTGAACAATAACAGCTCGTTGAATTTCTACCATGTGTCCATCACTTCCACATCACTCCTCCTGAACATCACTGATCTACACTAATAAGACTGGGTAAAGCAAAAAAGCAACTGTGCTTTAATTCACCCATAAGAACAAAACACTGAATGCTTTTAGAAAACATGCCAGTAAGAGTGTGTGTCTGGTGGTTTCGTGAGCATTAGTCTACAGGCATCTGGTGAACCTTTCTTACTTAAACCCTTGACTGGAAAAGTTTAAAAAAAAAAAAAAAAAAAAAAACATACACCGTCTTCAATCGTTTTCTAAACCTGTACAAACCTATTATCGACCTACACAACACCGACAAAATGCATCTAAAACGGTTATACTCTCATACACGTTTGCATCAAAAACATTGATTTTAAGACTTTTCTCCATCCGAACACCTGAGACTATAAAGGCTAAACGCCTCGCTAACTAATAGAGAATATTCAGTATTAGTTTTCAATCACTAACTGCAGCAGACTATCATCACCTGGTTTCCTGCACACCAACAAAACCTATCTGGACTTCTTTGGATTTTAATTGCTGATTTGTTTCCTTGAGACTCTCTGAAACGGCTTTTGAGCCAAACTCCCCAAAAACATCTTAGTTCTTGTTTGTGTTCATTTTTCAGCCCATCAGTGGGTCAGGAGGGCAAATTAAAATGGACCTTTAGATATTTATTACAAACTCTTGTAAATCCTCTGTAGGAGATTGTGACACATTTGCAAATGAAAGTAATTTAAAGGAATGCTTCCCCCTCCCCCCCCCCCCAATGATAATTTTTATATCAATTACTCATCCTTCATTTTACCTTGAAATTGTGAAGACAACTTTAGTGTCCAAAGAATCCAAAAATTGGAGAATATTCTTGATGAATTGAAGTAAAAGGGATCCGCATTTAACACCAGCAAAACGACATCAAAACGATGCCTTATAAACTCTCCCGCTTGTGCCGGGGCGTTACTCGTTCATGCGAGTAGTTTATGCTGAAGTTTTTTATAAATTGTAACGTTTTAATGAAAATGCATGTGTTTGTAAAGCGAGGATACGACTTGATAAATGAGACTTTCTGCACGAGTGTGAAAGTTTGTAAACTTATGTTTTGATATAGTTTTGCTGTTTTTAAACGCACCCCAAATTCAAGGTAACACGTGCCGAGTTACTGAGATACAAATGATCTTTTTGGGGGTCAAGAATTCCTTTAAATTGGAGCAATGATACCTCGAGTGTCTCGGTCAGACATTACATTAGAGAAGCCAGTCTGTCAGGATTCCAGTGTTGTAGATCAAACTAATTATTACTAAAGAAGCCTTTAGTGTGCTTATAATGATCTCTATCATTGTGGAAACAAATATTGAGAATGTGAAACTGCATCAAAGCTCCGAGACGCTTTTGGACAGCCCAGCACTGAACATGCACCTCTCATGATGCTGCTTATTATACAGCCTTATGAATATTAAGTATTATTATTATTATTAAGGTGATAATAGTATTATTATTATTACTTAGCATGTAAGCTCATCAGTGTTAAGGAAACCAGCCCTATGAGTCTATACTCCACACACAAACACCTGCACAATCCACTTGGATTAAACATTATCAATAACAAAAGAAAATCAAAATAACATTCGCATAAATAATTTAAATAGCTATACTAAAGCCAAATTCTTGGTCTAAAATTTAAATGGCCAAAAACAAGTAATGTGCTGTACAATTTTGGGGACTGAGATTTTGTAGTTGGGGTATTTTGGGGAGCACAGGCAATTACTACAAAAAATATTTCCCCGCACAATTAAAACATTGAGTTTGGGTTTTTGACAAAGATTTGCCAATAAAATGTCGGTTGGCAGCCCTCGTGTAGAAGCCTCAAGGAACAGAGGAACAGTCCGAAATCTAGAAGCCCAAATGCTCCTCCTCTCTTCGTCGTCTTCTTCATCTAACTGTCCCCCAAAACCTGCGACAAGTCACCAAAGTCACAATCAAACAGTTCACTGATGCCTTCGTTGTCCTCCAATCCAAAGTGGTAGTCGTGACTGTGGGGGGGGGACAGATTGATGAAACCGTCCAATGGGAGAGGCAGGCCATCTCCATTCAGGAAGTCCGAGGAGGAGAGGGGTGAGAGGTCAAAGTCGGGCATGTCTCCGAGGCTGGAGAACGGGTCGCCACCCAGGAGCGATTCTGTCAAAGAAAGTCAAATGTCAAATAAATACTGGACCACAGTTACATGGTTGTTTGTGGATTTTGATCAATACCTTATTTTGTAGACAAATACCAACAGAAAGAGCTTTAACCATTTTGTGTTTGTGACACATTTTGACATGTCATAGCTGGAAATGCACAGGTGAAATGTAACACCAACAAAGGATGCACGTCTTTAGGCTGTCAGTTCTAAGGAAATGTATTGTGCGTGCCAACTCAACGGCATGATTTAGTGGGAAACATAAATGCAACCAGACCATTGTTAACAATACTAGTAACTACAATGCTTTTCCTGCTAACTGGGGCTTCACACACTACGTTACACAATAGATGTGTTGTGTATTGAATCACTGGGCATCGCAGGAAGTGCGGAGGTCAGAGTTCAAACTGTTGCTGAAATGGGTTTTGACAATCAGGTCGTTTGCGGTCACCACAACTCGACCCATGAAAAAGAGACCTGAGCTGGTCCTCCTTTGTACAATGTGGGACAAACTCAACACTGAGTGTGCAGGAGCTGCAAATAATGTAGAATGGGAATCAGTGCTAGCGTTAGCAAGCTAGGCTTACTAGCTTCCACTTTCTAAGTGGAAAACAAACTTAACAGCACGATTCAGTGATGTCCTACACAGTCCTACCTGAATTATTCCACCTCTTTATACCATCATGACGACATAACTCTAGAAACTATACATTTAGACAGAAACGCAGTATAACCGGGCGTTACATCACCCTAACAACAGAGTTATATTAATATTTATGAAACATTTAGTTGTAAATAGCAGGCATTCCCAGCAGTACAATGTGCAGTGCCTCTCGGAGGCTGTGAGCCGGGGGTACAGCTCGTAGTTAGTGATTTGAAAGTGGCGGACAAACCCTGTGATAGGCTCGCTAGCGTCGGGGTTGGCCTTTCTCTTCTCACGATGTCTAGCTTTTCTTGAAAAGTTTGTCTTGAAAATGGCGTTGTAATTAAATCTGCGACCAAATCGATCTCTTCTCCTCCTTCAGCCATTGTGGGTTGAAAAAGAACAGCTTGTAGAAATCTAAATTAGCTCGTTCAAGTTCAGTTTGCTAGCTCTGCATAGCTCTGCCTCTCAATAGTGCGTATCCAATCAAAAGAAGTGGACGTGCTGACGTTATTGTACGCCTGCTAGTTGGCCCCGGTGTCCCCAATTAGAAATCTGATTGGTTAACGCCACAGTTTTGTCTCCGTTCACTTTAAGCTAACAGGCGCCCGCACTGTTGATTCTGAAGACCTAAGGACAGATTTCGTGGACCCTAGCAACACATCATGGCTGAAATATGATTGGATAAAAACTCTAATATAAAAGGCCAGACCTCCAAATCTCAATCTGAAATAAAAAGGGAGAGTCTTCTCAAAACATAAACTGTTGCTGAAATGGGGTTTGACAATCGGGTCGTTTGCGGTCTCCACAACTCGACCCAACTTAGTTTGATGAAATGTTGACCTTTGACTCACATTACTGCAGCAGACTGTCAACTCTTCCATGTTTTCAATTTAGCTGGACTTTTTACATTGATGAATTCTAATAAATACACATTTATTTACTGACAAACACTAACCTGAGTCACCACCTAACACCAGTGATGAGGGGTCCTGCTGGGAGGCTGCCGTTACTGTGGATGACGTAGACGCTGGAGATGATAAACCCACTTCCAGGGCGATTGTGGATGTTCTGGCTTGTGATTGGTCCGTGGGTTGTGAGAGAGGCGGGACCAGTGATGGGTCGGCATTGGGTTTGGAGGGACTACTTCCTGTCACAGGGCTGCAGACGCCAGAGCTGTCTTCTGGACAGAGGAAGACGTCGATTGGACCCCGCGTGCTCTTCAGCGACACCTGGTAACCCTGAGAGATGTACACAAATATGCCTCATCAGGTGAAAACCTCAGAGGGCCTCAAAATGGACCAAAAATAACATTTGATAATTCCTTCTAAAAACACATGAAGGTTTGAACTATTTAAATATCTATTTTTGCGCTTTCAGTTCATAAACAAACAAAAACAAATCATGTTCATAATCAAAAAAGGTCGGGTTCCTTTTTTTACAATTCGGATAAATATTAGAATTTAGAAAACTCTGTCTGAGCTGCTTCAACCTCAAATCAAACATGTTTGAGGCTGAACAACATCTAAGGCCCGTACCTTGCTGGGTTCTGAAACTTGCATCTGGGTCTCTGGTGGAGCTCTGATCACCATGACCAGCTGGTCCGGGGAATCAAATGACTTCTTTAAGTCCTGGCAGCGCACATAGCCCAATGTGAAGAACACAACGATTAAGGAATACAAGACCGCAACATAGTCTTAAAAAAGATCTGCCATCTCTGCCAGCTGGCATTACTAAACAAGTAACTGAAACTGGCCAAAAGGATATTTCTTGTTATGTGGTTCCTCTGTGAGCAGTCGGAGCTGTAGGTTGCATTTGGAAATGAGCTCGTCCAGCTGCTCCTCAGCTTCTGTGAGGTCGCACACCTCCCTCTGCAACTCCTTATGGCGGGAAACCAATGCCGCATCAACTCGATTACCACTGCATGGGGAAGACCGCATGGAAAAAAGGGAAACAAACTTAGGTTTATGGACTTCAAACACAACACACCAGCCACTTTTCAATATTATACTGCTGTAATAAGACACATCCTGCACATGAGCTGTAACTCCTGTTTTTTAGATTTCTCTAATTATGCTTTAGTGTGCAATTGTTTAAGTTTATGTAGTCATTTATTCTTTATGTATACTCACAGCCACTGGATGTTGTTCTTGGACTTCTTGGAGATGAGCTGGATTCCCTCCAGGACGTTGGTTATGTCGTAGATGCGTCTCTTCTGGACGTCCAGGACCTGCGAGGCCCAGTTCAGATCCACCACGCCGTCAGCCGACTGGGACAACAGGTTCAGGAAGCGCTTGGTGGTCAGGTTCAACGAAGTGTCGTAGCGCGACTTCTCCGTCGTGGTTCGAGGAACTGGGAAGAGAGGGAGAGGGCCAGCATTACTTTTCAGCTGGCTGGTTAATGTTGCATGTTATACCGTACATCGATTCATAAACAACTGGCAGTTATTTGCACATTTTATATCTGCAGAATATTCCATCCCATTAAATTCCACGTAGCCACCCCAGAGAACAATAAATCTTTAATACTTTAAACTAGTTTATTCCAACATAATTAAACAATTCCACCACCCAACAAAACCAATTCCCTTTCTCCCTCAAACCAATATGTCCTTTGTTAAAACACAACAGTAATGTCCTGTGCTGACTTCCTGTTTTAAAAGGAGGTCAAAATACTGCAGCGTGATGCTCATTTGCTTTTTACTCAAACCAAATGCACTAGTTTCGTGTGGGGTGAAACTGTAATGTCAATTTTACTTTTTGAAATGTAATTATGGGACAAATTATGAAAGCTCTGATGCCAGTTTACTGCTCGTAACTTTGACTATTTTTGTAAGCCGTCCAAAGCATAATGGACACATCACTTCAGACTGGAGTTCTTTCCTCAGGTACACCTGTCAGTTTGCTGAGAAACAAGCTTCTCTACTTCTCTACAAAGTCATACTGGGACAGTGTTGTGCTGCTCCAGGTGTGTCTCAGTACCAGTGGAGTCTTTCCAGAGGGGACTATTAAACAGCCTGTCTCACTTTAATCCTGCACAAATCTGAGAAATTGTGGAATTTTCAAATATTGCAGAAATGACACTATTATTGCTGAAGTGAACAGAGATCTCTGATCCATGCGTCAGTTAAACGGTGATGTAATGTTTTGTTTCTGGTATGAATGTATTTGATCTCCATGTCTTCAGTGCATATGCTCCTCATTTCATGAACAATGGTGGCAAATACTGAAATATATATATTTTAAATGAGCTTTCAGCACTAATCATCAAGCCTTTGTTTGGTAAATCAAGAGGCACAAATACAAAATTATAATTATTTTGAAATACTAATCCTATCTAAAGCACAGGTGATTGCTGCTAAGTACAAAGGCGTACCTGAATCCCACCTGCTTCTAAGCAGCTCTACTTAATGCATAACAACTTTTCAGTTCCACTACCACAGTGGTTTCAAGGCAGAATTTGGGATACGGGATAAAAATGTTTGTTTGTCACGGTTTCAGCCATTTCAGTAGCATTATATTCACACTAAAGGTTCTTCTCCAGGGTCTACTGCATGTTAAACTTCCCAACAACAAACTCTATTACGCTTTCAGTCTGTAAAATACACTTCTCATGAAACAGTTAATGTTTGCAGTCCTTGTCAGACATTATATCGTGTAGTTATCCCATTTTAAAAAGACACATGACATTCATTTGTAGTTTGTTACACAGTGAAAGTACAATGACTACACACCAAGAGAGGCTTGTGAATCAAGTATTAAATATGATTATTTAAGATCAATAAGAAGGAGAACACAACGTAAATTAAACAATAAATAAATATCTTTCCGTATGAATCTTTTGTCATTTGAAAGGACCAATAGTTGTAATTATTTCAGGTGTTAGTCAGCCTGCTGAAGACAAACAGAGGCTGACAGGCTGTGCTGATAAGAAGGACAGCTGTTTTTAGGACAATGACAGCTGTAGCAAAGGTCAGAGAATAGTATGGATTGGATAGATGTGATGCTCACGTACAGCAGACTTGTTGCTTCTGCTGTCAATGTTGGGAAACAATGAAAGAAACATCAGCAGAATAAGATGCAAGTGTGTGTGTGTGTGTGTGTGTGTGTGTGTACCTCTGGGAGGGGCAGGTGTGGAGGGTGGTGCTTGGCCTATGGATGGTCGTGTGGTGCTGACATACTGATGGTCACTATCCAGGTCCAACTTCCTCTTTACCTAAAGAATACAAATGTTTGAAGAAAGAAACAGTCAAAACTACCATAATGTTGTTACAATCATGTTTTATGAAGAGGAAAGGAAAGGAAAGGAAAAATGACTGAAAAAATGTCTTAAAGCAACAAGTGGACATACAGCTTTGTTGAGGCATTTATGAAAACATTTCAACATAATATGTTAAACTCCTCAGCTAACCACTTCCCTTATGGCTCCTACCCTTTTTCTAACCTCTGTCTCTCCCCCCACCCCCCCTCCTCACCGGAGGTCTTCCCAGAGCTGGTCGTCTCTTGTCCTGGATCCCAACATCAACAGGGCCCTGCGGCGTGGCAAACAGCAGGATTTCCCCTGTGCTGGTGGGGGCAGCGCCCGGGTGGAGTCCCTCATTGCTGGGGCTGGTGATGATCACTATCTGGTGGTCCTCACCCAGGTTAATACTCCCAGAGTTCAGCAGTGTCTCAAAGTCAGCCAACAGATCCTCCGATGTGTGGCCCGTTATCAGAGTCTCTGACATTGCAGGGTGTCACTGAGAACCCCTTCACAGGACTTTCGGGGTTGCACACTAAGACAATGCACTTTGAATATCAGCAAACACTTGGATTTACTGTACTGTGTGAATTTAAGGAACAATGATGAAACCTTCTGAAAGTTTGTTTGCAGGTGTTTATAGGCAGCTTTACCATTGCTTATGAAAAGTTCCCCTTTCTCTATTGTAAAACTTATAAGCAAGCTGCTACACATGCAATATAAGTAACAGTATTACCTAAACACAAATAATACCCTATTGTAAGCTAACTGCTGATAAACCCTTTTAGGCTGGTGGTGAAACAGCAAGACAGGATGTTCTGCCAAACAGGAAATTTGGCAAATAAAATATAATTGCTAAATGCATACCAACTCTGAGGCTCAGCCGCTGATATATTATCAAATAAAGAGTTAGCCGCCGTGACAGCAATAAACGTCGGAGGTTAGCGAGCTAGCAAGGGAGCAAGCTAATCTTTTGTTGTCATCTCTCCTGTCAGTACAGTACAGCCGCGAGGCCTGGACACACTGCCCTGAACACAACTACCAACCCTGCTAACGAGCTAGCTTATGTCCTAACAACAAAGACTGACACAAGTTAACAAACAACCCGGTGCAGCCGACAAACTAGCTAATTAAGTCTATAAAACAATAATACTTCTCATTACACCTAAGGCAGGGCTTAGGTAAATGGCTATTAAAACTTTATAGCAGTATTCCAAGTGTGAGCTATCGAAATAAAAATATATACAACACAAAACACAGCACCGTAACTCAGAAGCATTTCTGAGAGTAGATGTAATGAAGCAAGAGTTAGTTCAGCGGAGTCTAAAGCGATGTAGTTGAATATTAAAATATAGGGCAGATTAGCATGCTAGCTGAGTTATTAGCTGCATTTCTTCAACCCCCTCGTTTTGATGGGGCACGCAGGAAGCAGTCTGACAAAACTGGAAATGTAAGAAAATAAACCGGTGAAATACACGCGCATCTTTTAAAACAGCAGCCGCGGGTCCGTCGGGTGCTCACGTCAGACGCGGTCCATTTATAAAAGCCCCGTTCAGACCCCGTTATCGGCTGTTATTGTTGTTATTGTCCCAGCTGATGTACATCTAAACAAGGATCGGACTGTTTTCGCGCGAAATCTTTTTTGCCGCGAAACCGGCATGTGCTTCAATCCGGCTCTTACCATTGGTCAAAAAGCTGCACTTTTCAGAGGGCGGGACGGACGGTCTCTGATTGGTTTAAAATGTTGTCTGTTATTTTATCGAGCGCGGATTCATCGATCTAAAGGTGCATTCAGGGTTCACAAAAAAATCGTACTAGCATCACGTTCGTTTTGTTACCTTTCATTAAATGTTAATTAAAAGTTGTTCCCCATCAAACCTATAGCACCGTACTCAAAATGTAAGTGTGCCACGCCCTATGTTTAATTTTGTGTCACATGGGAAAACTGTATAGTGAGCAACACAAACACTCAACCGTAATGTTTTGATGGCTTCAGCAAAACAAGCACGCTTTGCTTCCAGTTTGTACATATTTTGTGACCCTTGTTAGTCTATTATACATCAATTAGGAGTATGTTTGCCTCTAAGTGTTTTATTGTACTTTCCCATGAGTTGAGGGGAGCGCACCTCAACAGGCAGCCCTTCCTAGTCGAGCGCCTATCGCGCAGCAGAGGAGCTTCAAGATGGCGCAAGCAATATTTGAAGTGCTTGAAGGTACGAATAGTTTGATAATAAACCCGTAATTGCAACTGGAATAAAACGTGAATGTGTATTTTAAACTACGTCAATATACTAGGACCATTTTGACGTGAAGAAAACTCACTATACACCGATGTAAATGTGTCTATTTTCGTTATAACAATCAAAACATCCCAAATAGAGTAGAGTGGTTTTGACTGTAAACAAACAAACAGATTGATTTATTGTTCAGACCTTATGGACAGTTTACGACTGTTAGTCGTTCTCATCATATTACAGTCAGGCAATACAATTATGTGTCACCCTCTTGCTATTTACACTACATTGTATATTATTGCAGCAGGCTGTTTTGAGACAACACACTGTATTGTTGCTTTATTACTACAACGGTTATTAGTGTGTCTGTGTTAGTTGGTAGTGCATTTCCAGTGACCATATGCTTTTAGTTTCCTGAGGCAATAATCATTATTATTATTATTATTAGATGTGTGTACATTCTTCCTAAAATGTGTTATAAGATCAATATAGTTAGGTTAGAAGTAAGTAGAGCTGAAGTGGCTGGAGAATACACCATATAAAGCTTGTTGCTAATCTTGATTTAAAGCATGCACCATTTTTCTTTTCTGAAGGATTATCAAACTATGAGCGTAAAGATCCATCCTGTTGAAATGCGTTTTAACAGGACACAGGTTATTTTCATCTCCAGGGCCAGACACTGTTCTTACCTTTACCTTATTACAACTTAATAACAACATTCAGATCTTCAGATTTTGAGAGAGTGCCAAGAATACAATGGAGCTTTGCAGCATGTGACCTATTTCATGTTTTTTTCTTCTTCTTCTTCTTCTTCTTCTTCTTCTTCTTCTTCTTCTTCTTCTTCTTCTTCAGGCATGGACAACCAGACAGTGCTGGCAGTCCAGTCTCTGCTGGATGGCCAGGGTGGAGTTCCTGATCCAAACAACCAGAATGTCTCCGGGACGTCCTCTATCCAGTCGATGGGTACGTACAGCAGCTACAGTGAAGGACAGCCCGTTGATAACCAAACAAACAGAAGAATAAAAATCTAAAAGTTTTATTTTTATGTACTTGTATTTGGATTAATGTTTTTATTAGGCTAGTCACATATGCCATTAATTCTGTTCATTATTGGATTGTGACTAAAAGATCTCCCTCTTAGTAATTGTATACTCGCAACATTTACTGTTAGCCTATCTCCCTGATGGTATGGCATTGCAACCGCAACAAATGCATAATTGTTTTGCTGCCCAGGACTAGGATTATACAATAATGGAATATACATTGACAACTATTATTTAAATAATTGGCAATACAATACAATTTGTGAATTATTTGCATGAAAATGCTGGAGGTTATGACTGCAGTATACAGCACCTCAAACCTCTACATTTGTCCTTCCTACAGACGACGAGGATGTGTTCCTGTGTGGGAAGTGTAAGAAACAGTTTAATTCTCTGCCAGCCTTCATGACACACAAGAGGGAGCAATGTCAGTCTAGCGTACCCTCCCTGTCCACAGTTTCTCTGGCCTCCACCAATGCCTACACACCGGTCCCCTCAATCAGCTCTGTACCACAGACTCCTGCCAACCGACAGGTGAGGATACATAGAGTGTTTTTATGTTATGTTTGATCAATATTTGTTTAATGGGGAATGAGTTAGAAAATATTTTTGAAAACATATATAAAATATATAATATAATATATATATAATATAATATATAATATATATAAATATATAATATATATATAATACATATAAATATATATATATATATATTTTATATACAAAATATATATATAATGTATATTTTATATACAAAATATATATATATATATATATATATATATATAATTATATCTTTAAACATGCAGTGTATAAACCTGTTAACAAATTAATAATACATTAATGTGTATGTGAGGACAAAGGAGCAATATAATGCAAAAAAAAGGAACAGTAAGTATAACAATCGGAATAAAGACATTTTAGAAATATCTTGGTATTTTGAATATTTTGTAAATAAATATATAATATATATAATATATATATAATACATATAAATATATATATATATATATATATTTTATATACAAAATAAATCTAATGAATATTTGAGTACAATATATATAATATAGAGAGATAAAAATAGATCATATATAGAGAAAAAGATATCATAGGATATATAAAATATATTATAGTAATAAATAAAATAGATATATATATAAAAAATATATAATATTAATATATAAATATATATATATATATATATATAAAAATATATATATTTAGATATATAAAATATATATATATTATATATATAAATATATATAGATTATATGATAAAATATATTAATATATACTAATAAAATCTATATAATATATCTAAATATATAATATTATATATATAAAATATATATATATTATATATATATATATAATTATATCTTTAAACATGCAGTGTATAAACCTGTTAACAAATTAATAAAACATGAATGTGTATGTGAGGACAAAGGAGTATATATAATGCAATATAATGGAAAAAAAGGAACAGTAAGTATAACAATCGGAATAAAGACATTTTAGAAATATCTTGGTATATTGAATATTTTGTGAAAGAGGATAGCAGTGAGAGAAGCACTATAAGAAGACAAAAGAAGAATTTCTGTTAAGATAAAACAGTGCAGTGACATTCATTCTGTCTTCTGAGGCTAAGACACAAATTGTATATTTCCCATTGTTATGACAGTAGCAAAGTAGGTAAGAATTATACATTTTTAGACAATCATGTATTTGTTCGTACTTGTTTATACTACTCACTTCTTGTGTATAACTCCCCACTTCTACATTAGGTGTCCACCTACATCACAGTCCCTCCCTCCCCTCTGACACACACTCTGGTTCAAGGCAACGTGTTGGTCAGTGACGATGTTCTCATGTCGGCTATCTCAGCCTTCACGTCCATCGACCAGCCTATGGCCACCATGCAGGCGCCTGTACAGGTAATGCATATATTTGCTCTGAATCGGCCCACACTTTTTGGGACAACTGAAAATGTGCATTCTGAGTGTACAATATTGCTACATAAATGTAAAAATAATTTGCTGCGTACTGTTATCAAATCTGTCTGCTTCTTTTGCTTTATTGCAGAGTAACCTAAGCATGCACACAGCTGGTGTATCTTACCTGCAGCACCATCACCACCACCACCACCATCACCATCACCATCACCAGCAACAACAACAACAGCAGCAACAACAGCAACAACAGCAACAACAGCAGCAACAGCAACAACAACAACAACAGCAGCAACAACAGCAGCAACAACAGCAACAGCAGCAACAGCAACAACAGCAACAACAGCAACAACAACAGCAACAACAGCAGCAGCAGCAGTCCTCCCACCCCCAGACGCCGGCACACCCCCTGCCAGCTGGACAGCCCACCCAGCAGCCGCTCTCCTCGCAGGTCCCAGCCAGCCACAGCAACTCAGTGGTGCAGGTGTACAGCACACTGCCCCATATGGCTGGGGGTGGTGGTGCAGAGATCCACGCCTTGGGTCTGCAACCTTTCCATCCTGTACAAGTGAGTTACGCTGGTCGCCTCAGTATTACATTTCATTCCAGACTCTGGTGTTGCATGAAAAAGAAATGTAAACAACTTCTGTCGGTACTGGCTGAAGGAAGAATATTAAAAGGGATACTTCACCCCAAACTCCAAAATTCATATTTGTGGGTGAGGTAAAATGAAAAAAATATATTTTAGATTTTTGGGTGAACTGCCCCTTTTAAGAAAACTCTAAATGAAATGAGTTAAAAAATACTAAATAATGTGATCAGGTGTGTAGTGTAAGACAAAGCAGTGAGCCCTTGTCTCTCCCTCAGGTGCCCAGTCAGTGTGTGGAGAGCCAGTCATTCAACACCCCCCCTGTCTACAGCCCTGGGAAGCAGTGCACAAAAACAAAGACCTGCAGCATCACCACAAACCTCACAGAGCTGGGAGACTTTGAAAAGGTCATCATCCCCAAACGATCAAGGAGTAGCAAAAAAACCTCTGATGGGGCCACAGGTATGTGAAGGGAAAAGATCAAAGAACTTTGCAAGTTTTACTTACAAAATTAAAATGTAAGGAAAATTCTCTGAAAAGATAAACAAGTATTGTTACACTTTTTAGGCTGCAGTTTTTTATGCACAACGTCATAATGAGTATATGAAATGTACGATGAAGATCATAGGATAAATATTCATTCACTGAATTTCACTCCTTAGCAGAGCATCTGAAAGGAAAAGTACCAAAGCTGAAGTGTAATTTCTGTGACAAAATCTTCTCGAAAAACTTTGACCTTCAGCAGCACATTAGAAGGTGAGTTACCGGCCGGCAGGGGAGACTGTACCCATCTAAAAATAGACTTAAAACCCAAAAGAAAGAGACTCTTACTTCCAATAACGACTTCTAACTATTTTCTTTCAACAGTCACACAGGAGAGAAACCGTTTCAGTGCATCGTCTGTGGCCGAGCTTTTGCCCAAAAGTCCAACGTGAAGAAACACATGCAGACACACAAGGTTCTGAATAGTTTTTGATTATACTGTTTTGTGTACTCCCCACACAAAAATATCCTCACTATTTGGTTGGCAAACAAACAACTCGCCTCAGATTTATCAGACGCTAGCACAAAACTTGACTGTTCGCGTAGCACTGTTGCCCTTCTACTTCTGTCCAGCTTCTCATTCTTGCCAGAGCACATATGCAGTTTACAACAGCGGCATATTTAACTTCCAGAATTCAAGTAACTCATTTCAGACAAGGTGGGCAAAAGCAGGCTTCTCATTTCTACCGATTTTCATCAGGTGTATCTAGTTTGCTAATTAAGCTAACGTTAGCTCCATGAGTTCATTTAAAGCAGATTCTCCCACTGAGACTGACAATAGTAAATCAACCACACTGATTAAATGTATCATAAAGCATGTCCTTTGATTATGCCCATACAATGTGAACTGTCTTTATGTTAAAGGTGTGGCCTCTGGGTGTGGCCAGCACAGTGTCCAGACTACCAATCACAGTAAAGGTGGTACCAGTGTCAGCCAATGAGGAGGAGGAGGGGGACGGGGAGCCGCAGCAGCGGCAGCAAGGTGAACCAGAGGAGGAGGAGGAGGAGGTACAGCAGCAGAACTGTCCAACACAAATCGAAGAAGAGGAAGTTCAAACAGGTATTGTCTGTTTACATCCCAATAATCATGCATATAATGTCAATTATATTGAAGAACACGGCGTTTCCGGACAAATTGTTCCTGAGAGAAATTGCACCCGAGAACTACATACCTCCAATAGGAATGCTAAAAGCTGACTGGCAGTTGATATAGCAACGCTTTCATAAATCAAAATCACGTTGTATATTTTCCCCGCCGCATATACGCTAAGTCAAGCCTGGACTTCACTGTTGGTCCATTTGGCCGTGTTTTCTTCCATTTCTTTCCCCCTATAAGAGCTGTTGTGTGTGTTTTGCGTTGTCTGTTGTTTACACAACAGGTTTTTTTAAATGGTGGTTTCCATGGCTGTAATTGCTGATGTGTTCGTCCAGTCAACACACACACTTACGTCACTAAATGTCGCGTTTGTGCTCGAAGAGTATCTACTATAAAATACGAGTTTCTAAGAAGTTTGATCGTTTCTAGTTCTCGCTGTGCGGACACAATAAAAAGGGATTCTTAAAACTAAAAAAGTTAAAAAGGTTCAAAAACGCATATAGACTCAGTTGCCTGGTTATTGGGTACACCTAGCCAACACGAACACACACATTTAATTAAGTAATAACAGTTACTGATCCAGCATCAGATGTACAGCTCAAGCCCTTACAGTAAATACAACCCTTGGTTACAGAAGCTCCAGGGGAGTTGGAGGAGAGTGCGGCTGAGGCTCGGGCTGATCTGGAGGGCAGCCTTGGGGAGGACGCACAGAACGGGCATCCTCAGGTACAGATGCAGGTGCAGGTGCAGACCAACCAGGACCAACAGTGCCAAGCTCAGACCAAACAGATAGTTGTAATAGACAGCTCCTACCAGTGCCAGTTCTGCACCAGCAAGTTCAAGACCTACTTCCAGCTCAAGTCTCACATGACCCAGCACAAAGGGGAACAGGTGAGTCTGTGTTTGCTTACTTTTAGTCTCATGGGATAGATGATCTGGGTATGCATTAAAAATGGGATAAAACATCTTAGCTGACAAGATGAATGACCATGCCCACTTCCCTGCAGGTTTATAAGTGTGTGTTGAAGTCCTGCTCCCAGACCTTCCAGAAGTTGGATCAGTTCCTGGAGCATACCAGGACACACCAGGAGCAGCTGACCTACCGCTGCCACCTCTGCAGCAAGGTGTTCCCCTCACTGTTTGAACTGGGAGTCCACCAGTACTCCCACTGCTTCTGCCCACAACAAAATACACGCAAGGAAACCACCATCTACAGGTCAGCTCAGTCACTCATACTTGTGTGTTGATTACATTTTAGTTATAGCAGAACAGAGGGAAGAACACTGGCAACCCTAAGTCACTCTGTGTTTTTGAGTTGTGGTAGGGGAGAGAAAGTCTCTCTCGTAGAGGAAGCTCCTTGAGGAGAGAAGACAGCTGATATGTTACTGTAGTTGGTTGGTTCATTATCCCGAACAAACCACCGCTTTCTTTCTTGTTTCACCTCAGGTGTGTGAAGTGTCAAAGCAGATATTCTACCCAAGAGGCATTGGAACAACATCTACTGACGGCCTCCCACAACTTTCCCTGCCCACATTGTCAAAAGGTACAATACACACTCTGTTCAGCCGTCCTTGTGTAAAGAGCCAGCATGGGAAGCTACTATTGTAGTGATATTTGGACTCTATAAATTATAGTGTTCACAAGTCTCCCATGCTAATTCAGGTTTAAGCTGTTCAAGGTGTTTTTCATGTCACATTTTAAGACTTCTGTTCTCTTGCTGGCCTTCAGGTTTTCCCGTGTGAAAGGTACTTCAGACGCCATCTCCCTACTCATGGCGTTGGAGGAAGGTTCAAGTGTCAGATCTGCAAGAAAGCCTTCAAGACAGAGCACTACCTCAAACTGCACACACGCATTCACTCAGGTCCGAAGTCTTCTTGTATGTAGACTTTTTGCCAAGACTCTACACAGTTGTGTTTTGTGTTCCGTAACAAAGTCAGGGGCCGATGTGTTGATATTTAGGGATGTAGTCAACCAAAAGAAAAGTTCTGGTCGGCTGGAATTCTACCTTCTCTTCAACCAATCGATTGGTCCATAGGATTTATTTTTTGCATGTTATCTCTACATTAATTTAAACTGTCAAAGTGCACTGAACGCACTCTACCTGGTGGCCTAAATGAATTATAAATTAATATAAAAATGTATTTGCAGCATATTAAATTCATTTTAACCTAATTATGTTATACTTAAACAGACCAGTGTGCACCTGCCAATAATCTGAGATTTCTGAAAATAGAACGAGCTGTCGCTTCTGTCGTGAGAGGATGCACCTGCAGTTAAATTATAAACAACACAATATCTATTTATTTGACCAAACATCTTAAAATATGCCAGTTCTGATATCTTCACACACAAAGCCTTTCAAGTAGTGATGCGTGGGTCAGGGTGTTTTATTTCCCACACGCACATACACAAAATGGATTCTCTTTATGAAAGTAACATGTATATCAACCAAACGATCAGAAGGTGTCAGCGCGTTTGATATTTTTTATAGTCTCATGTTTGAGTTTCTTTGTGTAGCACTATTGTTACTGCTCATGCTGAAAACCCAGTTCTGCTTTTTATTGGCATCACAACACAAAATGTTGCTGTGACCGAAGGAAGAACCTGTTCTTCAAATAAGGAAGTGCTAAATAAAACCTTAATAATGTCAGAGTAAAGTACTGATTCAACAAGTGGCAGCTGTTGTATCTCTGGCTATAATGTTAGCATTTGAATGCTTTGGAAAACTAAGCTTGCAAAAATGAGTTCAGCCCTACTCGTATGTCCAATTTAAGTGATAACTTTACAAGTCATTGATGAAAGTAAAGGTTTGAGTTTGTTGTCGATTCCATTTTCTAGGTGAAAAGCCATACAAATGCCCCCTCTGTGAGGCGACGTTCAACAGGAAAGACAAAGTGAAGCGACACATGCTCATCCATGAACCCTTCAAGAAATACAAGTGTCCCTTTAGGTGAGGCTCTCCAATGGAAAAGCCGTTCTAGATTATTGAACTCAGTCTTCTCCCTACTTGACTCATTCTTTGTATCATTCAATTCATTCCATCTATCCTCCTGTTGTGTTTTTCCCCTTTTAGACCGTCTTGCTTTTCTTACGAGTTATTCAATGTAATGTTTTTGTCTCCATCAGGACACATGTAGGCTGCACCAAAGAATTCAACAGACCAGACAAACTCAAGGCCCACATTCTGTCACATTCTGGTGAGTGAATAATACCAATAATTATTTTTCATGTTCGTAGGCGTAGAATCCATCATCTGTATCAAAAACAACAAATCGCATTATTACATTAATTCTTAACTCCTCTCTTCCCTCCAGGTATCAAACCCTACAAGTGTCTTTTTTGTCAGAAGGCGTTTAGCCGCAGGGCCCACATGCTGGAGCATCAGCAGTCCCACACAGATAATTACCGCTTCAGATGCTCCACCTGCAACAAGGGATTCACCAGACAGAGCTATTACAGAGATCACAAATGTCCTGCAGCACGAAACAGGACAGGAAGTGAAGGAGGGACGGCAGAGGGAGACGAGGGCGGGGGAGTGCTGATGGCAGAGGAGAAGGATGGAGAGGACGACGGGAGAAGGAGCAGGAACGGGGGAGATGAGGGAGAGAAGGATGACAGCTCAGAGGGCAGCCAAGAGCAGGTGGAAACAAACGGGGAGGAGGAGGAAGAAGAAGAAGAAGAGGAGGAGGAGGGAGAGGAGGAGGAAGAGGAGGAGGAGGGGCGGAGGACTGATGAGGGTTGTGAGGCTGCACTGACTATCACCACCATTGAAGGGCAGCGGGACAGAGAGGAGGAGGATGACGGGATGGAACATGGTGGCGTGGCACTGGAGCAGATTCAGAGCAATGACCAAAACTGTTTGCAGCAGCCATGTTTGTAGTTTTAACCATTATCTTTGTAGGAATATTTCCTGGATACGGACCAAACAAACTAAGCTATCCAATATTTAAAGAGTCTGGGAAACTATATCATTATTTGTTTTAAATTAAAACGTTATTTATATTATACACACTGCTTTTACTTCTTTAACTGTAAAGTAAGTACAGTATGTTACCTGGTAGATCTGAATTGTCAAAATAACCAGTGGACTATTTCCATGTACTCGTGTACAAATGTTGTTAAGCCACAGTGGTTCATTTAAAATGTCGACATTTTTATTTATTTAATGTTGCAAAAACTAAATCATTTTAACTTTGTCTCAAAGTATCTTTGGGGTGGCTGTGGTAGCGTGGTCGTCCTCCGGTCGGAAGGTCGGCAGTACGATCCCCAGCCCCTGCAGTCAGCATGTCAAAGTGTCCTTGGGCAAGATACTGATGACCAACGGTGTGTGAGTGTGTGTGTGTGAGTGTGTGTGAATGGTTATTCTACTGACAAGCTGATGTACAATCTGTCTATGGGTGAATGACATGTGTTGTAAAGTTCTTTGAGTGATTGGAAAGATTGGAAAAGCGCTATATAAAAGCAGTCCATTTGTGTTCATATAAATGTTCTTGAATTTTTACAAAGAATTCCATCCTCTGATACTCTTTTTCTGTTACGTATGATCAGTTTGACATTGTTTGTTGTATTTATTGGGGAGCCCACTTCCCTCAGCTTCCCTGGTTTTCTTCTACTGCAGTTGGTGATTTCTTAGATTTCTGAGACTAGCTGGAGGGAGCACTAAGAAAAAAGTAATATTCAGAAATATTGATTTAGTTATGCAGACATTCTACCATCCATCAAGTCCACAAAGGGCTCATGGGGACGTGAAAACATGGTGAAATAACCAAATGTTGTTAATACAAATGGCCTAAATGTAGAATATTATTACATATTGATTTTAAATAAATATGTATGCTGTAATGCGCTTTGTACTCATGCATACTAGGTCTAAATCTTTTCAGGGTCAGACTGTCTCTCTTGTCACAGAAGTGAAGCTCTACGCCATGTAGATGTTTCATGTGAGTACAGTTTAGCATCAACTGTGTTAATGATAGTTCAAGTAAAGGACATTTTCACGATGATAGTTGTAATTGGGATAAGTGGCTAGACCAGGGGTGTCAAACTCATTTTAGTTCAGGGGCCACAACAATATTATGCCTTGTTTTATCATTTACACGTGTGTTACAACTTACTGATCACAGTGTATCTACAAAGGCACAACACATTTCGTTCACAGGTATCTGGAACAGTATTTTACTTTATGATCAAAACAACACATTTTTACACTTTGCAAAGTCATCCCGCAGGCCGGATTGGACCCTCTGGCGCAGTGGTGTTCACTATGTTTTACATGAGAGCCGCATTGATTGGACAAAGTCAATAGGAGAGCCACTTTTACCGCAAAGTATGAAAAGCAACATCCAGTCATAAAAAGCACGTCTGCTTATTAATCTGTCATTTACCCAGAACATACAATATGCAATGCAGCCAACCAATACATTCAATAAAAGCAGGATTATCTTAATACTGGGATGATGTTGTCAAACTCTGCAAACAATATTTCTGCTGAAGCCAAAAAGCAGTGTTTCACAATTTCTGAGTGTGAGAAGGTTTTTTTGCCCGAGCCAAAATCCATGCGATCTCAAAAGATGTCTCAGTTAATCGTTCAGCTGTATTAGTTGTCCTGTGTACGAGCCTTTGTTTTCCAAAAAGAGAAGAAGAAAGGTGCTCTATTTTATTTACTAATTTGACTTCCAGGTGCGTAAATTTCATTGAATTTTGGATGCGCCGTTTAGAAATGCGGCATATCAAACACGAAGTGTTCGACTCGTGGAGGACAAATAAAAATTCCTGTCCACTTTTCTTGAAATTTCCTTTGTTCGTCTTGTATAGCTCGTATCTTTTTTATTTATTTAACGGGAGCAGCTGTTGTCTGTCCACAAACCACATCTCCAGCATCTTCCGCTCGATTTGCGGTTGTTGGATGCGCCAAATCTTAATTTTCCTCGTTTGTCACGCTTTGTTTCTGTCCACCTGGTGTGCAACTTTTTTTAATAAGAAATCGATCCATTTTACGTCTGTAGCAACACGAGCTAACTAGCATGAAAGCGAGCTAACGCCAGTATGAAGTGCCAGGTTGGTCGTAGTATCCTCCAATTTAAATGTTCCAATTTAGCAATATAAGTTATTTGTTAGCAAATGTCCATATTCATAAGCATGCTTATGATAACATATTTTTAATGACCTTAAGTTTATTTATTTCTATATTAGCCCACCATGTATCTACCCGTCCAAGAGCACATTTACCATGTAGTGCTGATAGACCGCCAAAACTGACAACTCCACAGTGAGTCCATGTTGGGCCGAGCAAGTTTAAATATCTTGTTTCTGTCTATATTTGCATCTTTTATCAATTATTATTATCAATTATTTTTATTATTATTTGTAGGCTAATAGAGCAGACACTGTGTTTTTATGGGATATATGTAATAGCCCTGCTTGTTTTTACGAAATATCTGTATTGACTGCAGTCATATCTATCACCCCTTTATTTAGCCCACTGCCATGCAAGCCACCAATTAAAGCTTGGCGAGCCGCGCAATGAGTAACACTGCTTTGGCGGGACGGTTTTGGCCCCCGGACCGCATGTTTGACACCCCTGGGTTAGACCCTCTGTTGTTCGCAGTGGGGGAGGTGCCCCAGGCTTCCACGGGATTTTCTTCCTTTGAGCTGTCGTTCGGCAGGAAGCCACGGGGTGTTTTGGACCTAGGTCCGAGCACGAGTAGGAATGAAGTTTAGTACTTCCTGGACCTGAGAGGAAAAACTCCATTCACTGGGCCAGCTATCTTAAGTCTTAAGTGCTTTGAGGAATATTTATGTTTTGTATAATATCAGTGATAGATTATGGAAGTATAGTATACAGGTCAGCAGCAAAAACATTCATAACATCAGGCAACGAAAGACTATGCTTTGGGGCTATTAAGACTTCTTCATATATAGCAATCCAAGTGGAGATGGGAGAAGTACCACTAAACCTCAGTTAAAAGCAGATAATGATGAATCACTGGGCAAGTCTACAAGGTTACAAGGAAGAAGAAGATTCGACTACGAAAGCCCTTAGACCATGTTGGGAACATGGGAAGGCAAAGGAAGAACGTTATGTTTGAGCAGCAAGTAAAATGAAAAAATAAATGGGATTACATGAGAAAACAAATAGTACCACAGTACCTTACCCAGTTACTCCCACATGGTTATTCCCCCGTGTACTTAGATTCCTATATTCAAAAGAAATAAAATAAAAGGAAATTGGGCAGATACAGTTGAAGAAAGACTAAGAACATCACACAAAACATTTCATATATCCCTTGTGTTGTCCTCGGGTCATTCTGACCCCAAATTAAATCTATTGCCATCAAAATATGTTTTTTATTCATCAAATGGTCTGAAAATAATATGAGTTGTTCAATACTATGCTCTTCACGATTAAAATACATGTTAAGGAATTTTATTGAATTATGTTTTTTTTTATTGAATTTAATAACTGTTGTCCTCAACAACAAAAAACAAACGGGACTTTTCTCACAGATGTTGGGACCCCAGCGGACAAAAGGTGTATGGCAATCGGGAGGACAACACGAGGGATACACAGATGGATCAAAGGAGCCTAAGAATGGAAGTACTGGGTTTGCTTTTGTTGAGCCAGATTTAAATATAAACATTAAAGAAAAAACACCAGATCACTTAACAGTATATACAGTTAAGATGTTATTGACAATGCAATTGGAAATGCATTGCAGTGTATAGATCGTGTGCATGTGACGTCACGCTTACGTCCCAACCCGTAAATCAGCCATGTTGGTTGTATATACACAACCAAGACTGCGGCCGTTCACGTGTGAGTTGCTACAACGCTTCGTAATTTTCTTTGTATTTAAACGTCTAAGATTGAAAGAAAATGCCAATCTTGTGCGCAGTGTATAATTGTGGTAATAACGCTACTCGTGACCCAGAGAAACGGTTCTTTAGATTTCCTAAAATCATCAAAAACAACGATCCACAAAAGAGGGATGAATTGCTGTCTACCGAATGCCATAAGCTGTGGTTTAGCAACATAAATCGTGAGGATTTAACAGAAGAAAAAGCACAATTCACCGTGTGTGTGGCGTCCACTTTATATCTGGTAAGAGTTCATGCTTAAGCTATGTTTTCAATGTTTACGTTAAACATTTGTGCTTATGATATACCTGAACACTGTAAGACCTTATTTTTCGTCACCAGGAGAAGCGGTCTTTTTTTGGCCGAGGTAAAATCCATATCGCTGACTGGTAAATAAGGCACTTTCTTTACATGTGATGGCAGCCATTTGCTCTTTTCTTCTGGGCATGTTTTTGTTTTGCTTATTCTTGAGACTACTTCACTTGCGAAAAGCAAAGCACCAATGTGAGAACATGCTTCGCTTAATCCAGCCATACAATCACAGTGTGCGAGGATAACATCGCCGCTCTTCTCACTCACAAACCACGGCTTGAGCGGTGTATCTCGCGCTCTTTGAGAGTGATTTACACGGGCATGGACGAGCACCCTGTGATCTTTCAGGAGTTTGGTAATAAGACTACCAACCCAGCCAGAAACAAAGAAATTATAAGCATCTAAACTCTTGTATGCCTTCATGTGTGCGTTGGTTGCCCACGACGTTTGTAGCACAAGGTAGTTCACAATATCCGGATATTCAATCAGCGGTAATGAATCTAAATCCTCAATATAATCCGACGGCTTTAGCGTGTACGGGTCACGGCCGCAAATTTGAACTTTTTCTCTGAAACTTGCCTTTGCAGAGGACTCCAGAGAGTCAACATACTTTGAAGAAGTCAGAGTTGTATTGCTGTTGTTGTTCGCTTTAGACGCCATTGCTGATTTGTTATCCAACCAACATGGAGTCGCATGCATACGTCACACAGTTTTGTCACGTGTTTGCACACTACCTATAGAGCAAAATAAGCGAAAAGGTTCATAGTATGTTTCATTATTTATTCAGATTCATTATCAGCGCAGGTGTCAATCCAGTCCATGTCATCCCAAAACAGACCATATATACTCTATGAAATCTATGAATCACTATACAGACTAGATTATGTAGAGACAGAAGAGGCATTAAGGGGGACGCAATGGCTGACTCTAGCAAAAAAGCTCTGAAGCAGGGACGTGCCGTCAGGGGAGGCAGAGCCTCCCCCATCATCATGAAAACTAAAAAAACAAATAACAATAAAATAAATAAAAATGTATATTTGTCCACTGGTCTGTGCTATAACTGCATTTTCTGTATGATTCCAATAATGTTGATAATTGTTATAGTCAAAATCGCTGACTTTGTGTATTCTGTTAGATACAGGAGAGATGCGAGCTGCGGCAGCGACGAGCTGAGCCTTCCCTCGGAATTGCGCAATCTAGGTTGAGTGCATGCATTTGGCGCGTGCCTGTTGCTATCTCTCTGTATGTCGCCAACATAATGTTTACAGACACTTTAATTATGCGTCCTGGCTTTCCATAGTCCAGTTAATGTATGTGTGTAACATATTTAGTCTTGCTGATGTGACATAAAACCACAGAGAAAAAACACCAGGTGAGGCACTGAAGAGGGCGCATGTGAGCCCACAGGTTCGTGTAGCTGCTCTTCTTCTACCAGAGACGGTAAGCACCAACAAGCTACTGCTAGCTAACATCAGAGTCACGTGCAGTGTAGCACCAACAAGCTACTGCTAGCTAACATCAGAGTCACGTGCAGTGTAGCACCAACAAGCTACTGCTAGCTAACATCAGAGTCACGTGCACTGTAGCAGCGTTTAGTTTAGTTTGTTTCTCCGACTGAAGGCTAAAAATTGAAGATTTTACAAGTAAAGGTAAGACCACAATTTTATTGAAAATATGATCTGACTAAGAGAAAACAATCCAATATTTAAATAAAAAACTAAATTTGACCTTAAATAAAATATGATTTTGTCAAAATCAAAATAGTGCAGTCTGTATTAACATTAATCAAAGCATCAGACTAAAAACGCTATGGAGGGTGCACAGCAAATACATGTACCTCTCTGAGCCGCTATAAATGTAACCTTCTTTTTTGGCCGAATATGTAGCTTACTGTGTGTATAAAGAATGCTGATATGAGATACGGAAAATAACCAGTAATCAATGTTCATGCTGCCAAGAAAATGGTGAATAAGCTACTCAGTTGGGTTCATATATTTCTAAGTCCCTGACCAGCCATGAACCTCACCGCAACCTGAAGCAACTTTCAGTAAAGCTGAAGCTAAAGCAGCAATATTATGCATTTATTTAGTATTGAAGACGGTAATTATAAAGCCTTGTTTGAGTTTTTAAAAGGTAATGAAGAGATTCTTCTTTGTCCGTTTTTTTCTCTGTCCTAATGGAAATAGAAAACTCTGGTCCTCTGGTCCACACGTTATTCAAACACAACACTAGTTGCCACCCGCCATTTAAAAAAAAAAAAACAGCAGAAGAAGAGGATGAAATCCCACTTCCGCTAAACTGTCATGTTCCGCTCGCTAGGTAGTCATCAGTAGTTAGCTAGATTTCGTTATAATTTATTTAGGTTAATTCACATAATACATGACAGGGTTGCTACACAAAAAAAATGCTGGAGTACGGAGGATGAGTTGTAATTTATAACGTTAGACTGAGGAAAGCAGCTGCTCTGTACTCTGTGGTACGGCCGACAGCGGATATTAAGTATCGCCTGCCAGACCCGACACAGCTAGTACTATCTCCTGAGTCCTGATGCCTTTAACACCGAATTTGTCGCCGGCGACACGTTGCACAAGCGAAACTTTGGATTACCGTAATTACGTCATGGTTTGAGCTATCGAAACAATTCTAACGGTTTCTGAAAGCTGAGACTCTGCGCTTTACAGCGAATATCGACTCATTACGGTAATTTCAGCTACGCATCTCCCGGAAGCCCGCGAAACAGCGCCTTTGTTCCGAGCGAATACACACACACAGAGCTGGATAAACACAGACAACACAGCGGAGAAATAGAGCGGAAAACAGCTGATTTAATTTAAATGGAAGCAAGACGGTATGTAAATCAACACATGTATTTCATGGTGACTCATTTAGAACCATTTTATGGCCTGTTTCTGCAGATTTAAGAGTAAAAGACTCGCATTTGTACTGGAAATAGTTTTATAAATTTCAAATGTAACATGCCAAATCTCTTATTCATGTACAATTGCAGTGTTTTTTTGTGTTTTTCTTACACTCTTATAACATGCAGTAAATTGTAAATAACTGCCAGATACTTTTTCTTTTAGGGTTAGGTGTTAAAGGGTTGAATGTCTTTAAATATCCAAAAGCTATTCACTTTAAAATAAACAGAAAAGCAGCTGATATGCAGATTTGAGGCTGAAAACAAACTTGAAAGACCTTTCTGCAGGAAACTTTACTTTAACCATTAATACATTACCATAATATTTGCAGATTATTTTCTGTCTCATCGTTGCTGCTCTACTTTACTGGAGTATTTATATTTCCTGCTACTTTATAATTCTACTGCACTACATCTCAGGAAATATTGGACCTTTTATTACATTTATGTGTTGCTTTATAGTTATTAGTTGCTTTGCATGTTCAGATTAGTAATAGAAAATATAATAAACTAATAAATGATTTATTATAGATTAAAGTTATTAAAATGAGCTCCATCTTTACCATCGGAACATTAAAGTGATGAACACAATCAGTAATTATTGATACTTTAAGTATATTTTGACAATAATACCTTTGTACTTTAATAACATTTTGAATGCAGGACTTCACTGTCCCAGTGTTTGTATTCTGTGGTGTTATGTGACCTCGGTCTTTAATGAAGTCCATGTGCTATGACTGAAAGCTCGAGAAGCTGCTAAAGGTCAAAGTTGTGTTTAATTTATTCCTTTGATGTTTCCGTAGCAACATGGATACAGAGCTGTTTATGGAGTGTGAGGAGGAGGAGCTGGAGCCATGGCAACAGGTGGAGGACGGCGTGGAGGAGGACGAGATGGACTACTACAACAACTACTGCGAGCCAGGTGACACACACAAAACGATTCTCGATGCCAACTTGATATCACAATAATAACAAATGACTCCATGAACTCAACTTCCTTTATTACTTCAGACTTCTGTCAAGAAGTGAAACGGCTCAGAATTCATCTAATATCTGTTTTATATTGAAAACATCGTCAAACATCTGAACAGTGACTAAGAAAGCTTGTCAGCGGCTGTATTTCCTGAGCACGAACACCAGCATCCTCACAAACTTCTACAGAGGAACCATCGAGAGCTTGCTGACGGGCCGCAACTCTCTTCAGATAGTGGTGGCAGCAGAACAGCACACCATTAACAACAGTCTCCAGCTGCGGTGCCTCCAGAAGGCACACATCATCATAAAGGACCACAGCCACCCAGCAGACGATACAGGACCACCAAGCCATCAGGACCCACAGACATCCCCTGCTGTCTGCACTACATAAATATAAATTAATATTATTATTTATTGTACTGCACAGTCTCGTCTCGCAGGGTATTTAACTTGCAGTGGTCAAACGATTCTTTTTTTGTTCAATGCAAAGAAAAGGCTGTTTGTCTCATCTGTCAAGAGGCGGTGGCGGTATTCAAAGAATACAATCTGCGCCGACACTATGAATCCCGTCACAAAGACAAGTATGATAACTTGCAAGGCCAAATGCGAGCAGACAAACTCTCAAAGCTAAAAAGTGGACTGTTAGCTCAGCAGAATACATTTGTACGCCAAGCTCAGCTGAACCAGTCATCCGTTCGAGCCAGCTTTCGGGTTGCTCAACTGATAACAAGCAGCGGTAAACCTTTCACTGATGGAGTTTGTCAAGAAATGTTTGAATGCTGTCACGGAAGAGGTGTGTTCCGAGAAGAAAGATGTCTTTAATGCCGTGAGTCTGTCGGCGAGTACAATCACCAGACGCATTGAAGAAATCGGGGGTAATGTATATGCCCAGCTGCAGCAGAAGACGAAAGAATTTGACTTTTTTTCATTAGCACTGGATGAGAGCACGGACGTGCAAGACACAGCGCAGCTGCTCATTTTTATTCGTGGAGTTAGCGCAAACTTTGAGATGTGCGAGGAGCTGGCAGCCCTCCAAAGTCTCAAAGGGACTACAGCGGGGGAGGATATTTTCGGCAAAGTATGCCAAACCATGGAAGAGTTGGACCTAGACTGGTCAAAGCTTGCCAGCATCACGACTGACGGGGCTCCTAGTATGGTGGGCGCGTCTCGGGGTCTAATAGGACGCATGAACCGGGAGATGGAAGAACAGGTCTCACCGCCCCGCTACATGTCCACTGCCTAATTCACCAGCAAGCACTGTGCTGCAAAGTGTTGAAGTGGGATTCTGTCATGAAGGTTATGGTGTCATGCATAAACTTCATCAGAGCAAAGGGACTTAAACAGGCAGTTCCAACAATTCCTGTCTGAACTGGAGCCTGCGCACGGCGATGTGCTGTACTACACAGAGGTCCTATGGTTCAGCCGGCGCAGAGTTTTGAGGCGTTTTTACGAGCTGCTACCCGAAATTATTTCGGGTAGCATTTCTTCATTCAAAAGACAAAACGGTCCCAGAGTTGATCGACCCAGAATGGAAATGGCACCTCACATTTTTGACGTGACAGAAATGCTGAACAGCCTTAACTTGCAGCTACAAGGCCAGGGGGAACTCATTTGCGACATGTATTCTCACATAAAAGCATTTGAGGTGAAACTTGCGCTGCTTTTGGAACAAGTGAAACTTAATTTTTTCTGTGAAGAACCCAGAGAGGGTGATTTGGTTATTATTTATTTCACAAATAGTATTATTTATTTTCTGACTTTCTTTTCTGTGAAGATCCCAGAAAGGGTTATTAATATTTGGTTATGTGTGGCTTTCTGGAAAACAATAAATGTTTACGTTTAGGCACCCCTGCGATCGTCACACTTTTTCTGTTACAAACTGACCCCGGCCCCCATCAGAGAAGGGAAAAGTTATGTGGCCCTCACAGGAAAACGTTTGGGGACCCCTGATTTAGCTGAAGCTTTTGTCCAAGGCGACTTACAATAAGTGCAAACAATCATGAGGATATCAGGTAAACAGTGTGCGTCCCCTGAACGTGTTGATAGTGAGTTTACTGCGTCCCCTGAACGTGTTGATAGTGAGTTTACTGCGTCCCCTGAACGTGTTGATAGTGAGTTTACTGCGTCCCCTAAACGTGTTGATAGTGAGTTTAATGCGTCCCCTAAACGTGTTGATAGTGAGTTTAATGCGTCCCCTAAACGTGTTGATAGTGAGTTTACTGCGTCCCCTGAACGTGTTGATAGTGAGTTTACTGCGTCCCCTGAACGTGTTGATAGTGAGTTAAATGCGTCCCCTAAACGTGTTGATAGTGAGTTTACTGCGTCCCCTGAACGTGTTGATAGTGAGTTTACTGCGTCCCCTGAACGTGTTGATAGTGAGTTAAATGCGTCCCCTAAACGTGTTGATAGTGAGTTTACTGCGTCCCCTGAACGTGTTGATAGTGAGTTTACTGCGTCCCCTGAACGTGTTGATAGTGAGTTAAATGCGTCCCCTGAACGTGTTGATAGTGAGTTAAATGCGTCCCCTAAACGTGTTGATAGTGAGTTTACTGCGTCCCCTGAACGTGTTGATAGTGAGTTTACTGCGTCCCCTGAACGTGTTGATAGTGAGTTTACTGCGTCCCCTGAACGTGTTGATAGTGAGTTTACTGCGTCCCCTGAACGTGTTGATAGTGAGTTTAATGCGTCCTTTCAGATTTTAGCGCTGGGCTCAGTTTTTCAGCGTTAGTTGAGTGTAAAAATCCCCTTTGTCCCGGGCAATATCTCACATTTTCAGAAGTATAGCCACACACACATTAACAACAACACTTGTATGTCTGTTTCTGTAGTGGAGGATTCTCGTTCTCCTCTTCCAGCCTCTGAGACTCCGCCCCCAAAGATGCCTCCACCCCTCCCACCTCCAACAGGTATCTGTGTGTGTTGTGTTGTGTTGTACTGTAGTGTTTGCTGAAGCTCTATTGTCACTAGCAGTAACAACCTGCCCGGGCTACAGACTGATGCTAACTCTGAGTTCTTGTTCTTGCTCCTCAGCTTCCCCTCTCTTGCAGCTTGTCTCCTCTTCCCTTCCCGCCTCCCTTCATCCCCCCTCCTCCTCCCACTCTCCCCCACCCCTGATGGCTCCGGCACCGCCCCTCATCCTGACGCAGACAGCGGAGGGGAAGTTCCTGCTCCAAGCAGCCCCGGGGACACACCACGGCTCGTCCATCCTCCTCACCACACAGGTACACAAAACAAACACGCCCTCTCTTTTATTCTGCGGGTACTCGATCTGAATTAATTACGTATTTTTATACTTCTTCTCTAGTTCCGTTCATTACCTGATGTGTGGACGAATATATTTATTTCAACATTCATCTTTAGTTTCTCTTCATGTCTCCGCTCTGTGTTATCTCAGGAGCGCCTGCTGGGAATTTCTCCAGATTTGTCACAAACGTCGACTCAAAGACGAACTGAGGACATTTTGGGGGTCAAATGTTTGAAACGATCAAATGAGGAGGGGATCCCTCTCTCAGGACGCATATATATATATATATATATATATATATATATATATATATATATATATATATATATATATATATATATATATATATATATATATATATATATATATATATATATATATATATATATATATATATATATATATATTATATATATATATATATATTATATATATATATATATATATATATATATATATATATATATATATATATTAATATATATATATATTAATATATATATATTAATATATATTAATATAATATAAGTGAATAGAAAAGCTCTGTGTGTTTAATGTCTGTGATCTTGTGTATGCAGGGTTTCCCGGTGATGAACAGTGGCGCTCCTCTGCTGCTGAACCAGCAGCCGGGTCAGACTATGCAGCCGCTGACTTTGATCCAGTGTAGGTCACCTGGACAACTGCAGGTCACCTGTACAACTGTAGTTCACCTGTAGGTCAGCTGATCAATGTTTTCTGTCCCCCGCAGCCCCATCGTTGGGTCAGCTGGTCCGGCCCAGCATGGGCGTGTCCCCGGTCCTCCCCCAGGGCAGGGCAGGCCCCGCCCCCTCGAGAGGCTCTGCCTTCACCACCATGCAACTGCCCACCCTACTGATTATCCGCAACAGCACGCCCAGACCCGGTGCGTCAGCTGTTTGATCAGAACTGCTGACTGACTAATGTTGGATTATTAATGTTTCTCTTGTTTACAGTTAACCTGCAGATAACCCAGGTGGGCGGGGCTAACCCCCTGAAGCTGGCGGGCCCCCCTGCCCTCCCTTCCAGCTCGGCCAATGGAGTCACCAGATTCACCTCCTTCAGCAGCGGTACGGCTTCAGTTATTCATAGTGACAAAGTACTTTTACTCAAGTACTCGATACTATTCTTTTGTACTTTACTGCAGTTTTATTCTCCTTCAGTCAGAAACTCTGATCCTCAACAAGTTAAATAAACCTTAACTGCTAAAAACTTTTAAACATAAATAAATATACCAGGTAAATATCAGGACTCACCTGTGTGTCTCTCTCTCTCTCTCTCTCTCTCTCTCTCTCTCTCTCTCTCTCTCTCTCTCTCTCTCTCTCTCTCTCTCTCTCTCTCAGGACTCACCTGTGTCTCTCTCTCTCTCAGGACTCACCTGTGTGTCTCTCTCTCTCTCTCTCTCAGGTATGTGTCGTATTTGTGAGTGGGCGTTTGAGAACGAGCCGGCCTTCTTGAATCACATGAAGTCAAACCACAAACCAGGAGAGATGCCCTACGTCTGCCAGGTGGGTCTGACCTGTCTGTCCTCTCGTTAACCTGTCTGTCCTCTCTGACCTCCTTAACCTGTCTGTCCTCTCTGACCTCATTAACCTGTCTGTGCTCTCGTTAACCTGTCTGTCCTCTCTAACCTCGTTAACCTGTCTGTCCTCTGACCTCGTTAACTCAGGTGTGTTCATATCGCTCGTCCTTCTACTTGGACATCCTGCAGCACTTCGCCAGCTTCCACAGAGACTCTCGCTTCCTGCTCTGCCTCTTCTGCCTGAAGGTGACCAGAAACCCCACCAGCTACCACCAGCACCTGCTGAAACACCAGGTAACGCACAAACACACACACACTGCTCTTTATATCTCGGAGCCTCTTTCAGCGCTGATTAATTATTTGTCCCCGTCCTCACCTGTCTGATGTGTGCAGGTGTGTTGAGCTACTTGGACAATAATCTTTTCATGCAGCTCGTCTTGTAGTGAAGTGTTCGGGATGATTTGTAGGACAAATTACATGTAAAGAAAATATTTAAATGTATAAGCTCCAGACTGCCTGGTACAAACAGTAAGTCGTTATTTTGAGTGTTGATGGAGCTACAATGTTAGTTTAGCCCTGATCAACCAAACTCTATTTAGAAAACAATAATTTTAAGAGTTGTTTGCTTGTCGTCTTGCGGACAGACCTGACTGCATTTACTGATCGGTATCATTATGTAGTCATTTCTGCATTGTGTGAGCCTCCAGATGATGTGATGAATCTGTGACTGACCAACACGTGTACAGAGCAGCAGGTTTTTTCTGCCATGATGAAACTATGTCCTCTGTCTCTGTGTCTCAGATCAACCAGGCCTTCCACTGTAACAGATGCCGTCTTCAGTTCGTCTTTCTGAAGGACAAGATGCAGCACAAACTGGAGAACCATCGCAGCTTCCGGTGCCCTGCTCAGCTGGAAGAACTGCCGCCGGGGTCAAAGGTCAGAGCCCTCGAGCCTCATTTGTAATTCTTAACGTTTTCATCATGTTGTCTGTTAATACACATCTCATCATTTAGTTAGAATCTGTCAGCTGTTGGTGACACACACATCACACACTATGGAGACACAAAATATAACATTTAGTGACGTATATAAATCCATATTGACGTTTTTTCAAAACATACTTTTAAGCTTTTTAATAAAGGACTAAAGTTAAAAGATTTAACTCGGTGAAAGTGAAAATATTATTAATATATATAATATTAATAAAATGTATATTTTTGTCCTCTGACGACATTTTCTAAGCAGAGCCCCGCCTCCCTCATCCAGCCAATCAACATCAAGACGGAGAAGTCCCCCGTCCACAGGAGCCTCCCCCTCCAGAAATCCCCCCGGTCCCTGACCAAGAGGCCGGTGAGCCGCAGGCTCCTGGACAGGTGAGACGAATCTTTAAGGCAGGGGTCACCAACCTTTTTCTGAATAATACGAAGGGCTACTTGTTTGATACAAACTTCCTGAATAACATAGTTGCACGGTTCACCTTTAATGATAATGTTATCATTAATAATAATAATAATAAATATTCATATATATGAAGAGACTGTCTGATCACATATTAATGTTAATTATTCCTCACAATGATTATTAACAATGATTTACCATGGTAGGAAACAGATACATTTAAACATGCAACATTATTATTTATGTTCTCAATCTATTCAACATTTTAAAGTCAGAGTCATCACATCTCTGATATTTCTGTAAATATCTTTATTGACAGTTTTGTATGAATGAGTATGATTTTGTTCAAAATCACAGCAGTTATATTTTAGTACAAAGTTATATTTTAGTACAAAGTATCACTTCTGTAACATTGTATAGGAAATCATTAACTGTCACATCTTCAGATCATATCCTGTTTGTACAAACACTAACTTTGTAACATCGAGAGAGTGGAGATCACATCGGAACCTTTCTTCTCGTCTCTGAACAGTGTTTTCAATAACATCATTGCACCTTTCAAGACCTCTCCGTCCGAAAAGGCTTTCTTGTACTTTATTAAAATAATGTGCAGCTCTAAATGAAGCTTCCGTTGCTTTCTGTGACTTGTTCACCGGCCTGGTGAAAAGAGATGCTGCTGCTCAAAGCTGCTTTAACTCTCGGCTTGTTCTGCCCGCACCTAGCGCCCCATCGTAGCTGCTCCTGCTAGCTTGTCTCAGCGAAAAGGGAAATGGAGATTTAGCTTGTGCGTGGAATTGAACTCTAACCCCAGACAGGGTACAGAGTATACATAAAACATTTTTGTTTTTTAAATTCTATATTGTAATTTTAAAATAAAGAATAATTCAAGTGTTATTGATTTTTTTTTTTTTAAACGGCAAAACAATTAAATATAAATTGGTGACTTGTGGGAACATGCTCTGCGGACGACCAAGTGCCTGCGGGCACTGCGTTGGCTACCCCTGCTTTAAAGTCTTTCCGTGGTTCCTCCGGGTGAGTTAAAGTTAAAGTTAAAGTTTTAATTAAATCAGGGTTCCTTAGAAAGCCCCTCCAAAGCAGTAAACCTAGGGGAAACACTGAAAGCGTTGAATCCATTGATCTGAAAATAAGACTTTAGCTGCTATTAAATGTCTTTAAAGTCTCATGAATCATTTTTCAGATGACGCAGATTAAAATGTTAAAATAAATGGTAACATCGATTATATTAAAAAAAAAAAAAAAGATTTACCAAACGCCTCTCGCTCTACCATCACTCAGATCAGAAATAAAGAGTCAAATTGTTTTTAAATGTAATTCTGAGTGTCTTCAAAAGAACTGATGAAGGATCACCGTGACGATCTGTGATGTGTTGAATCCTGCTGCTGCTCACTCTGCTGTTATCAAACTAACTTCCATCGTGTAGTGATTCCTGACCCCCACTAGGGGTCACCAAATCCTCACGGGGGCACGAGGCCGTCCTTAAACAAAACAATCCAATCTTGTGGATGATGTTTGGATTAAATGTCTGGAGGGACGAACTTCCTGTTTACGTTATAGATTCGGTCTCTGCAAGACGATAAAGGGACTCTCTAATCTTCATAAAATGTGAGTTTATTAATAATAAATTCACTGGACACAGTAAACAGCTCTAAATTAAAGGGACAGTTCAGCCCAAAATGTTTATCAGTTCTGTTATTAACCCTTTAACACAGAGTGTGTCGCCGGCAACACATTGCGCAAGCAAAACTTGTAATTACGTCATGGTTTGCGCTATCGAAAATATTCCAACAGTTTCTGAAAGCTGAGACTCTGCGCTTTACAGCCAATATCGAGTCATTACGGTAATTTCACTTATGCCTCTCCCGGAAGCCCGCAAAACAGCCCATCTGTTCTGAACGAATACACACGCAGCGCTGGAGAAGCACAGACAACAGAGCGGAGAACAGCAGATTTAATTCAAATCAAAACCGAGACTGTATGTAAATCAACACTTGTATTTCATGGTGACTTGTTTAGAACAGTGTACCAAGTCTATAAGTTTGTACTAGGTGTGTAATTGTACTTTCTATGCGTAAATGAGCGTATCTTCTTCAGTCCTAGCAGAGGCTGTGGGGAGGCTGAAGCTGGAGATGAGGAAGTGTCCACCAGAGGTCACATTCAGGACCGGAGAGGGAGAAGCTGTGGGGATGCTGTCAGAGACCGAAGCCGCTCACCACATCAGAGGTGGCAGACTGAGGCAGAGCCCGATGATGGAGTCCCTCAACCACCGAGGTTCAACCCCAAACGCACCCCAGGTGTCCAACCCCCTCTCGATATGGGAAACCCAGCACCAGGTGAAATCTTTTCCCACTTTTTTGATGCTACAGTTTTCAAACTCCTCTGTGAAAACACAAACAAGAATGCAGCCAAAAACCGGAAGAGAGGGAGAAAGTTCCTCTGGACTGAAATAACTCCAGAAGAAATGAAGAAGTTCATAGGCATGTTGCTGTACATGTCAGTTTTGGACCTGCCGAAGATGAGCGACTTTTGGCGTAAGAAAACCATCTTCCATGTGTCATTCCCTGCCACCGTCATGTCCCGAGACCGGTTCATGGCCATTTTATCTAATCTTCATATGAGTGACCCAGAGAAAAATGAAGAAAATGATCAGAAAAAGGGCACCGAGGATTATGACCACCTCCACCGGGTCAGACCTCTCATGGAAATGATATGCATTAACTGCAAGGCCATCTACCACCCAAGACAGCACATTTCAGTCGATGAGAGGATGGTTGGTACAAAGGCCAGGCTCTGCATCAAGCAGTACATGAAGGCCAAGCCAACAAAGTGGGGGCTGAAGTTTTTTGTGCTTGCTGACATGAACGGCTACACCATCGACTTCAAGCTCTACACGGGAAGGTCCAAGACAGCATCAGGGAAAGGGCACTCTTTTGATATTGTAGCGGGACTGGTAAACAAAGACTACCTGGGGTCTGGGTATATTATCTACACAGACAACTTTTACACCAGTCCCGTCCTCTTCCGACACCTGAGCCAGCAGGGATTTGGCGCTTGTGGGACATACAGGAAAGGAAGAATTGGTGTCCCCACCACCCAAGAAAATGCACTCACCAAAAGATCCCCACGAGGCAGTATCCGGTGGATCAGGGACAGGGATCTTCTGTTTGTGAAGTGGATGGACACCAGAGAAGTGTCCCTATGCTCCACCATCCACCCAGTGTACATGGGGGACACAGTGCAGCGCTGGCAGAAGACAGGTGATGGGCCAAAACAAAAGCTCTCTGTCCCCAGACCCACCACAGTTACAGAGTACAACAAGTACATGGGGGGAGTGGACACCTCGGACCAGATGATTGGCACAAATTCAGTCCACCGGAAAACCAGGAGATGGCCCACCACTGTTTTCCAGCATCTGGTTGACATCGCTGCGACAAACTCCTTTGTCATCCACAAGGCCCGCTGTGTCAGCCTGCAGCAGCAGAATCCGATGACCCGTCAGCGTTTCCAGGAGGAGCTCACTGCACACCTCCTTGGAGTTGACTTGAAAAGTGGCCCTCAGAAGACCCCAGGTAAACACCTACCTGTCCCCACAAGCAGCAGACAGACCAAAGCGCAGAGAGCCAGCATGGGGCGGCAGCGCTGCAAACTCTGCAAGAGGAGCACTGCCTGGAAGTGTGAGGACTGTGATGTGGGCCTGTGTCTGCAGCCAGACAGGAACTGTCACTGGCAGTACCACCAAGTGAAGAGAGGAGAGATTACAGCAGATTGAATTAAAATGGAAGCGAGACGGTATGTAACTCGACACTTGTATTGCGTGGTGACTTTTTTAGAACAGCGTACCAAGTCTGTAAATTTGTAATTGTACTTTCTATATGTAAATGTGCGCATCTTCTTCAAGTAGCCTGTGTCCTAGCAGAGGCTGTGGGGAGGCTAGAGCTGGAGAGGAGGTGTCCACCAGAGGTCACATTCAGTACTGTAGAGGGAGAAGCTGTGGGGATGCTGGAGCTGAAGATGAGGTTTCCAATTGTGGAAAAAAACACCTGTACATAGTTTCCATTTTATGGCCTGTTCTTGCCCATTTAAGAGACAAAGACTCACAAATTTGATTGTAAATAGTTTTATACTTTGTTTACTGTTTTTTTTTTATCACTAAAATTCTAAAATCAAATTCCGTTTGTGTTTTTTTTCCACGATATTTTTATTACATTTTCAACGTTACAGACAAAAAAGAAAGAAAACAAGGAGAAACGAAAAAAATTACAAAGAAATACAGAAAAAACAAAACAAGTGGTAATCTAATACACAATGGAGTACATTACTTATTTAGGCAAACATTCAGAAACAAAACATGTTCACAAGAGATACACAAGTCCAGCTCGGAACTGCATTACCACCGCAACTAGTCGCCCACTTGATCATCAGTTAAGTCCAAGTCTTTGACAGTTTATAAAGGGCCTCCATATATTCTCAAATATATGCTGCTTAGCCTTTAATATGTAAGATATCCTCTCTAATGGAAGGCCTGATAATATCCGTCGTAACCACTGAGTAATGCTTGGACTGTGAACGTTTTTCCAAAACAATGCAACACATGTCTTAGCATGAATCAAACTGCGGTCTATAAATGCTCGCTGGTTTTTACTATATTTATGTTTCTCCGGATATAAACCCAACAGAAAAAGCTTGGGGTCCAGTAAAATCTGTTTTGAAATAATCTTCTCTATTGTCGCTCGTACTTCTTCTCCGAACCTTTCAATCTTTCTGCACTGCCATATACAATGAAACAATGTATAATAAATGGTAAATAGTTTCTGTGCATGTTGTGCATATATCTGGAATGTTTTTGTTGTATCGGTTTAAATCCACCGGAGTCACATGTCCGCATCCACCACTTATACTGTATTAGTTTTAGTCATGTATTGATAGACTTTGTATGAGCAGCAGTGCAAGCCGTTTTCCAATCCTCATCTGAAATTTCAATTTGTAGGTTGTCCTTCCAGGCATTCAACTTATACTGTGAGTTTTCTACTGAGTAAGAGGTCAGCATATTGATACCCTTTCTCAGACTGTCCTTTATCATTTCTTCCAAAGGTGAGTGTAGGGGTCTTGATCGTGCACTATTGTGATTCGCCTTAACAAAGCTTCTCAGCTGAGGGTATTTGAAGAAATGTTTTCTATTGAGACTGAGCTTAGACCTCAGCTCCTCAAAGGACGTCATGGTGTTTGAGTCTGTCAAATAAAGGTCCTGGATCATTTTAAGTCCCTTATTTTAAGTTTCCAATATTTTAAATGTTGCGTCTGCTCTACTGGGTACTTAAAAGTGATAGTGAATGCGGCTCTTTTAAATATTTTTTTTACGTCATACCATATCTTTATCATATGCTTTACAATTGGATGTTTTGTTTGTTTACGTAGCTTTCGTACTGTATCTGAATATATGTATAAGGGAAGAGGTCATTTTAAACCATGGGATTCCATTTCAGTCCAATGAGGAGCATCATTCGTTGAAAAATAGAACATAATGGTTCTCAGCTGCACAGCCCAGTAATACCACATTATATTTGGACATTTTAAACCCCCTCGATCAAATGGTAAATACAATAAAGACAAACGAAGTCTTGCCCTCCTATTGTTCCATACAAATCTAAAACATTTCTTCTGAAGTTTTGAGAACAGATCCAATGGGGGTGACAGGGGAATATTTTTGAAATAAAGTAATTTTGGTAAAATATTCATTTTTAAAATATTGATTCTCCCAATTATAGATAAAGGTAGTGACATCCATGTATCAATTGACTCATTAATTTCTGTCATTAAAGGTTCATAATTAGCCTCAACAACATGTTGTATTCTTGGTACTAATATTTAAACTGTTCCACAGCGTTACATTTAATTACCTCATTAAGTGGGTTCCTTCTTTCATGTTCGTTAAGCAGTAAAATAGAGGATTTAGTATTATTCCTGTAATATTCACTTTATATGCTGACATATCACCAAATGTTATGAGCTGTGGCAAGGCCGGAATAGATTCATTTAATTTTGACATGAATACAATTACATCATCAGCATAAAGCGATATTCTATGTCGTACTAAGTCGGCCCTACTGTTATTCCACTAAATTGAGGTTGTGAACGAACTGCTACTGCGAGAGGTTCGATTGCTAATGTAAACAAAAGGGGCGAGAGTGGGCAGCCTTGTCTGCAACCTTTGCTGATTATCGGTTTTGAAATATTTCTATTTGTTAAGATTTCCGCTGTAGTATTTGTATATATTATCTGAACCCATCCAATGAAGTTATTTCCACATCCAAATCTTTCCAGGACATTGAACAGGTAAGGCCATTCCACTCGGTGTCCAATGATAAAAGTGCTGTATCTGATTTTTCTTGATTAGCATGAATAATATTCAACACCCTCCTTACGTTGTGGAAACCTTGGCTTCCCATAATAAATCCGTTTTGATCTTTGTTAATATTTGGTAGCAATATTTGTAAACGTTCATGGAGGGTGGAAGTGCCTCAGAACATTTCCACAAGTGGTGCAAGCAATTTGTTTTTGAATTTTTTATATAGATCAATTGGAAGGCCATCTGATCCTGCCCTTTTCCCTGTTTTCATATTATCAATGGCATTCCCAATCTCGTCTTTGTTCATTTCTAGCTCTAGATCTTCTTTACGTTCATTTGGGATATTTGGTATAGTTAGTGAGTCTAAGAAACCTATTTTTTTTACATTAGTTTCATTTTTTTTTATCATAGTTCTTTATAGTAGTCCTTAAAGGCATCATTAATTTCTATAGGATCCACAACAACATGTCCGTTGGATAGAATGGTTGTTATTGATTCTACTTTCTAGTTGTTTAATCTGCCATGCTAATAATTGACCTGCTTTATCACCTTGTTCATAGAATGTTTGCTTGAGTCTTAAAAGACTAGAGGCAGCTCTAAAAGCAGACAACTTATTATATTCAGCTCTCAAAATCAGTAACTCGCTTTCAAGTTGAGGATTACTTTTCTCAAAAACATTTTCCTGAAGAGTTATTTTATATTCCAATTGTAACTGCTCTTCTCGTGCCTTTTTTTGACTTTGACCCTGTATAACTAATAATATGCCCTCTTAGAAAAGCTTTAAAAGCGTCCCATTTTGTACATGCAGAGGTTTGTGTAGTATTGATTTCCAAGAACTCATCCATCTGTCCTATATATTTGATAAATTCTTCATCTTGTAACCATTTGTGCTGGAAATACCATCTAGGAGGGTCCTTTGACAGTTTTATCCACATAGATTAAACAGGGCGCGTGATCCGAGACAGCAATATTATCATAATGGCAATTATGGATTTTGGACCGCAATTCTGAGGAAATCAAAAAAGTAATCAATTTGTGAATAGGTCTTGAATGTGTTCGAGTAACAGGAATAGGCTTTTGCATGTGGTTTCAATTCTCTCCATATATCCAACAGCCTTAACTCTTTAATAAAACGATATATAACTGTTCTACACCGGTCATGTGACTGACCTTGTCCCGTGGATCTATCTATAGTTTAGTGTGCAGTTAAAATCAGTGGCGGGCCATGCATTTCACACCTAGGCCTTCAGTGATGTCCTACACAGTCCTACCTGAATTATTCCACCTCTTAATACCATCATGACGACATAACTCTAGAAACTATACATTTAGACAGAAACGCAGTATAACCGGGCGTTACATCACCCTAACAACAGAGTTATATTAATATTTATGAAACATTTAGTTGTAAATAGCAGGCATTCCCAGCAGTACAATGTGCAGTGCCTCTCGGAGGCTGTGAGCCGGGGGTACCGCTCGTAGTTAGTGATTTGAAAGTGGCGGACAAACCCTGTGATAGGCTCGCTAGCGTCGGGGTTGGCCTTTCTCTTCTCACGATGTCTAGCTTTTCTTGAAAAGTTTGTTTTGAAAATGGCGTTGTAATTAAATCTGCGACCAAATCGATTTCTTCTCCTCCTTCAGCCATTGTGGGTTGAAAACAAACAGCTTGTAGAAATCTAAATTAGCTCGTTCAAGTTTGCGAGCTCTGCCTCTCAATAGTGCGTAACCAATCAAAAGACGTGCACGTGCAGACGTTATCATACGCCTGCTAGTTGGCCCCGGTGTCCCCAACTCGAAATCTGATTGGTTAACGCCACAGTTTTGTCTCCGTTCACTTTAAGCGACAGGCGCCCGCACTGTTGATTCTGAAGGCCTAAGGGCAGATTTCGTGGACCCTAGCAACACATCATGGCTGAAATATGATTGGATAAAAGCTCTAACATAAAGCCCAGACCTCCAAATCTCAATCTGAGGCTGGAAGCAGCGCAACCAAGAGGAAAGCTATGAAATGAAGAGAATAGACTATGGGGAATATTTTAATACATATTTGTGGAAAAAATATATCAAAATTAAATGTATATTCTGATGATGTTTAGGCCAGCAGAGAAGGCCTTGCTGGCCCTGACGGCCCACTACTGGTTAAAATCCCCTGCTATAATGTGTTGTCCTGCAAGTGTTGAGAGAGTAAGGAACATCCATGTTGGGCCATACACGTTAACGAGATTTAGATTTTCTAATAAAGAACCTTGGACTATCAAATATCTTCCTCTTCTATCTCTGATTATATTTTTCACTTGAAATGGGACTGATTTATGAATAAGAACCATAACTCCTCTGGCCTGGGATGAGAATGATGCTGTGAATACACTACCCTGCCACCTTCTTCTGATCTTTTTATCGTCCTCATGTAAAAGATGAGTTTCTTGCAGGAATACAATTTTAGAATCTATTTCCTTTATTTTAATTATGACTTGTTTGTACTTTTCATTCACATTCACATGCGGTATATTCTCATGAGCCTGCGTGTGACGTAGGAAGGGGAGTCGAATCTGAATGGCTTGTTGAAGCCCATGTTTTCTGAACGAGGCAGCCCACAAAAAAACTGACTGCCGTCTTATTAATAGTATTAATAATAAGTCCCCTTCATTGTGCACATTGAACGAACAACCGTTAACTTACCTTTCTGAACAACGAATGGTGAGTCATACATATTAACTGCATTAACGTAATAAACTGCATATATGGAGGATTAAATATGACTGATTACATTAAATCAAATCAAAGCTGAAATAGGTACATACATCATTAATACATTTAAGCTAAAAATTATTCATTAAAGAACCTTTCTCCTTTCTTGAAATATTTTTGATCAAAAGTAAAAACTAAGCGAATTCATAAATGCAGGTTGGTAATTAATGACAAAATAAATAAATGTGAATAATAGATTAGAACTTAGCAGGGATACACAATGTATTTTACCATGATACTGATTCATTCATTTAAGGCACACACATTTTTTTGATTTAATTTATTAAGGTGACAATTTCTATATTACACATTTTTCATGTACATCGGCAATTAAACAGGGAAAAGAAAATATAGTGTTACCATAAACCTCTTATTAAAACCTTTCTTTTACAAAAGAAAATTTGTTATTGACACCATTTACAACTTGTTTTCATATACAGGAGAGTGACAGTGGTTTAGTTGTACATGGAGGATTCAGGAGAAAAAGAAAAAAAAAAAAAAGCGGTGAATTACGATATTCACATATTTACTTATCTGCTATGTCCCTGGGATTTTAAAATGCGATGGAGAACAAGAACAAAACCTCACTCTGCACTAGGGGAACAATCTGAGGCAACTTTTCATCGTGATACATTCATTATATTACACGGACTTTGACTCAGTAGTTGCTATCCCAGCTGAAGTCACAGTGAGCCGTGGAAACAGGCCATCAGCTCAAGTCTCACAGCTTTTCCACTCTGGTGCACTTTCTTCTAAAAATGAACTAATCAAGCTCCTCTTGGTCTGGTTACTTCTCCACAGCAGGATCTGAGCAGAGCCATAGTCCAGAGTATGAACATAAAGTCCACATGGTCAATCATCTCTGCCGGCATCATGTTGCTGAAAAGGGTACCTGATGCCTGAGGGTGGAAATAAGGCTGCGGGCTCATGACCAACACCTTCTCAGCACGCATGTGGAAACAAAGAGCCTGGAGTTACTAACAACCAGGACTGGATGTCCCACATGCTGAAGATAAGAAAGTGGAGGGATATATATATATCTTTTTTAAAGTGCTTTGCTTAGTCAGACCAATAACACCTGAATCCAACATTCCTCAGTAACCACACCGGTCTTTTCAGCGAGTAATTAAAAAATAAGCAACCTGTTTTTTTATTTTTTTATTTTTTTTTTAAGAGAAGTTTGATAAAACATATTCTTTAACTTTGTGACTGATCAGATGATGTGTGACATCAACCAAACCAAACGAGCGTCTCCAGAAAGACTGTTTCTTTACACTCTCAACTTTGGATTCCACACTGGTGAAGCATCTGGAGGTTTCTTTGTGCACACACACACACACACACACACTTCTGTAATTAAGGAACGGTAATCTGCTAAAAATTTATTTTCTTGGGAATTCTGAAGCAGTATCTTTGTCTGTAAAACAAAACGATATCGGAGGAACTTTGACTGTTATGAAGTGAAAATACTCAGATTAAAATCATCCTTTAAGTTTTAAATACTGCACTGCATCTTTTTGACAGTGATTTTTTTAAATTACGAATAATGTTATTTATTTTTCCCATTCATTTCGTGGTTGGCTGTGGGGCAACAAGAATTAAAATAAGGTATTAACTATCACTCTCCTTCAAATGCTACATGTGTATGAGGAGCTTTCATGCAATTTACTTTGGAGTTTTGCAAGGTATGCATTCAAAATGTTACTAAAGATGTTACCTAAACAAAAAAAAAAAAAAAAAGATTTGGTTTGACTTGCATTTGGTGTTTTTCACTCGTGTTTTAATTTAAAGTTCCGACAGTAATTCAAGTACATCTTGAGTACTGAATACACATCTTAAAGTACTTGATCCCCAATGGATTTCTTCATTGTCTTGTTTTGAAACCACCCCAAAATAAAAGCAAGGAAGATGTAAAATGTCTCAAAAGCTGACATTAAAATGAATAAATTATAAAACACTCCCAGAATACTCTAATCAAAATGTCCTATTCCCCATCACAGAATTCAAACTCGGGCCCTATAAAACTAGGGTCAGACTAAGCTCTGTTCAAGTCTTCCACATTTCCCACCACTGTAAATAATGGAGGCTTCAACACTTTTCACAATCATTAAGTGAATCACAGATCAAATACTATAATACAGGAACACTAAATCTTTCTCTCGTTACTTATATGTCGCAAAAATCCATTTGCGTCACCAAGATTGTCTGTTATTTAAGCATTAATTTGGGGCACTTTATAAATTCACTACGGCATAGCTATCATCTTATATTGTCACACGTTAAAGAAAGATCCATAAGCAGAGATGCAGGTGAAGGTGTGAGAGATTTGAGGATATGATGATATAAAATCATCATTCATCATCATTAGGATAAAAGCGGACGCAACAAACAATCTTAGAGCAACAAAGTTTGCTTTTTTTGGTGAAACCTAAAAAAGACACAATGAGTAGGATTTTCCTAAATGTATAGACTCGTACAAAAATATTTAACTTATGATCTCCTAGAAGAGTGTGGTGGTGTTTGTTTCTGCAGAGGCTGCACCACAGACCTGGATTTGATCTTTTCTTCTCAGTTTGCTGGATTCATTTCTGGGCGTCAACATCTACAATAAAAACGTAGCGACCAGAAAATGCTAAACGGGTGTCGGCTCTCACCTGCTGGCGAGAGCACCGTCACCCTCGTTAAGCCGGGGCAACTTTGAATGTTGCGTTTACAAACCGCTACCGACAGATCCTACTCATTGTGCCTTAAATCCTGTTATAGAAAAAGCACACCCTCTCAATCTCGCCTTAAAATAAACACTTTGACTTTTACCAGGTGCTTTGTTGGAGAGCAACTCAAGAAGAAAACAGGGACAAAGACGACGTGACGAGACTCTACTGTTAGAGCCCGTGACCCTTGACCAGAGGCCTCCCTGTTCCCTGCCATTACATGATCACACTGTGGGGAGGGAAAATCCTGCAGATGTCATGGAGGGTATGTATTCAGGATTCCATGCATAATTTGCCGCACATTCTGAGAGATGGGAGCAGCTTCAGTGTTTTGGTTTAAAAGAATACAAAAATGGTCACGTACCAATCAAGCATTGAGAGGCCTGCTGCGAGCATGGTGGTGGGAGGCGGAAATCCAAGCTCCTTAGCAACAACATGCAGAAAATGGTCTCACACCCATAGAAGTAGCATACAGGCGTGTGCGTGCATGCATGAGCAGAAACACATGAAACACCCGCTTTTTCTGAAGGGGCTCCCTGATTTGAACACTGGTGGTCTTTTATTCCTTCAGACTCCTGCACCCACTATTCAAACTCCTGATGGTTCCTCTCACTCCTGTCCGAAGCCTTCGGTCTCCTCGATGGCAAACATCAGCTTCTCCTTCATTTGCTCGTAGCTCTTGTAGGGTGGCAAGTCCAGTCTGTTGAAGCTGGGAAAGTAAAATAAGAACTATACTTCAATACACTGTATTCTCATTCTCCCCTTGGTGCTTATCCAAGGGAGGCGATGAATGAGCATCATAAAAGACTTCTCCTTATACCCATGAATCATAGTGCTATGAGGTCTTTTCTTGCAGCTGACGCCACTTAAAACAACTAACCAGGCAAACAAACCAAACTAAAAGCAGGCAACAATACCGATTCCTTTGATCAACTGCTACAAACAGGACTAAAGCTTAGTTACCGTAAAAACTTCATTAAAAGCAGAGTCCCAATGAAGCGGCAAGTCCCGTTCACTCGCCGGGTGTGGCTACACGTTTTGACAAATAAACGCAGTTCTCAATTAGATGGCGGGTTAATATGGACCTGCTACACCTTGTTAGATCAGTTCTCCACAATTTAATCAGTCAGTTAATTTAACAGAAAATATGAGAACCAAAGTATAATTCATTCAGATTTAGAAAAAGAACCCGTCATAAAGTCCAAATATGTGCCATCTTAACTGATGTAAACAATATTTTCTCTTCTTGCTGCACTGTGTTGTTGGGTATGCTTGTTTTCATTACCTTGCTGGCAACAAAATAAAAGTGTTCCCCACATTTCCAAGTTTTTAACCCTTTTCCTTTTCGGTATGCCAAACAGGGTTTTAAGAGGATCAAGAGGTGTGTAGGTATAAATGAGTGCTACATCCAATTAATGATTACTAATTGATATGTTATTTGATAGCCTAATTCACTGGTTTGAATAAACATTTTGATAGCCGGTTGAGTTCAGAGATTGAAGCAAATAAAAGCCCGGGCTAATAATTGCAGTGCCACGGTAAGTAACGGAAACTTTAGGAGTTTTATCCACACCGAGTCGATCTGCTGCAGGTTCTAGCGTAGCTTGCATGAACTCACCACGTGTGACTTCTGGGAAGCCAGTTTTCTTTTCCCACCTTCTCAATACAGAACTTCTGGGGACCATTGCTCCCTGTAAAGTGAAGAGAAGGAGTGAGTGATCATGGTTCATTTAACACACAAGAAACTGGAACAAACACGATTAGATCCCCCCCCCCCCCCCCCCGATATCTAGCTTCACAATCTCAGTTAGAAACGGATGTAAAAAAACAAAACAAAGTAATAAGTACCCGGAGTGTGATCCAGACACGAGATGCATATTTCACCCGCATATGGAAATAAATGGTTATATATTGATGTTATTACCCATGAGGTCGGCGAAGCCTCCCACAGGCAGGCGACAGGTACCAGTGACAAACTGCAGCAGCCTCATCCTCTTCTCATTGTCCATCTCCTTTATAAACTGCAGGACAAAGTGGCATGCTGGTTAAAACACTGAAATGTCACCAGAAGAATGATGCGATCACATTAATTATGCATAATATAAACAGCATGCTGTGATTTGGCATTAAAAACTTGAATTGATAGCAAATCAAGTTTGGTCTCAAACTTTGGAGATTTCTGCAAGAATTGTATTTTTCGGTAATTGGATGGCGAGCACTTCTGTTCTGGAAACTGCTCAGAAACCTCGTATTGTCAATATATCTATAAAAGCCATAACATGCCCCCAGTCTGTAGCTTGTGGCTGTATCCTCGAGCTCACAGCAGCTCATTTTATCCAGCAGGGACAACTTTCAAAAAAATGGTCTCACTACAGTGAAATGGCTACTATGGGGTCTAACATCACCACACATGACAATATTTGGACTAATTGAATCCACAAACTTTCCATATTTATGCAATTCCCAGACGGTTAAGGAAACCCAATATTCAAATACACCATTTTTAGAATAGGCGAAAATAACACATTTATACGGCATGAAAAAAAGCCGTGGCAGGACGTTGGAGTTTATGTGGTAAAGAACTTAATAGGTGACTGCTGACCTGCCAGAACCAGATGATCTGTTTGCTGCTTCGAGCATAGTGTCTGTAGATGGTGCTTCTTTGCCAGTCTGCGAGGTCGATCTCCTGCATACCACACAGCATCACCTGTAACAGGACTCATGTTATTAATATTAAAAGATTCAGTTTGTTTATCTAGAAAAGATTACCATGAAATCAGCTTGTCTTTCTACACTAATTAAATGTACAGCTCACTATGTGCATTCCAGATGTCAGACTCTCATCCCATAGCACAATAAAAAGAGTTTCAGGTTCATCCGTACCTCCAGCTCTTTAGCATCAAAGTACTGCAGGTACTGCTGAGGGAGAACCTCGTTGAAGCCTTCAAAGAAAGCCTGAGTCTGCTCTTCCACTCCTCTGGACATCCTCCACTCTGCTACCAGCCTGCGGGGGGAGACAGAGGCGAACACACACATATAACACTCCACCTCCTCAAAGTCAAAACCACTGCTAATAGGCCTGAAGTGAATCCAAGCTGACTTTTATTCTACTATGTGAAGCATCATGTAGTGAAGTAATAAGGCCGAGCGATCAATGACCCACCTGATGTACTCCTCCTTGTTCTCCTCGGTGACCTGGAGGTCTCCTCCTTCTGGTTTCAGCTCATGGGTGGAGATTTCCCCCAGGATCTCTTTGTCGACGGAGAAGAACATCTCCAGCCCGCACTCCTCGATGTTGTTATCCCTAAAGAGCAGCACGGACACTCAGCTGCTACAACACTGTACCTCATCCAATCACACAACATCCTCCTCACAGCATGGCTACATACTGTAACGGGATCTGCTATAGTAGTGATTACAACTCGTAGTAAAATTCAAGCGCTTTTCAAACACTTTCAAGGTTACTGTAAATGCAGTTGCAATAAAATAAAAGTTTAAAGACTCTAGTCATTTACATGATATATTCAAATTAAAGTACATCTCTAACCTTGAAACCAAACTATCAAGACTTTGACTGAAGCTGATACTTTAACCACCTTTGAGTTCAGATTGGACCGACCGACAATGACTCAGTAAAGCAAATAAACAATGCGATGATTCATCATCGTCCCTTCACGGGTTAATTACCAGATGACCTCACATTTATTAAATGGCCTTTGCTGTGTGATATAGCAGTCTCTTCTGACATAAGCAAAAGGCTGTCTCTATTTCTGGTGAGTTCCGTCCTCTTCCTCTGTAATTATTCATGCATTGCGTCACTAATGGACCTTCTGAGCCGTTGTGAGACGTCACCAAACTAAATCATCCACATTCAGCTAGATGCTAAAACTAGTCTGCGGTAAAATGTTTTACTTTACTTTCTCCACATGGCTCTGTGTACTCACTTGATCCACATGAGTGAGTTGTAGAACTCCGGGTCTATTGACTCCAGGTCTTTGAGGGCCAAGGGCTTGTTCAGGATGCGCTTGTAAAATGGCAGTGAGAAACCAGTGTCGATGAACTTGCCATGGAAAAGAGCCTGAGGGACAGAAACACACACCGCTTACATGTTGTACTCTGAACAGTACAAAACTCTATAAACTCTAAAACAAAGGCATTAAAACGTGACTGACCATGGCAATGAAGCGTCCTATGAACTTGAAATACTTGAGGTGGTCAGGGTTGATGTAGGAGGCGGGGTTGATCTGGAGACAGTAGTTATCTTTACCGGCATATTCAAACAGGCAGTACATGGGGTTCAGAACTTCATGGGACAACAGGAAGAACCACTCCCTGGAAGAGAGGAGAGCACAGACATGAGAGAAGGACAGTACCACACAGCTCACAGCTAGCTCACATATTAAAGAGTAGGGAGCCTTCCATTTAGTGTAGATTTACATAAACAGGGTGAAATAATAATATAAAGACAGAAGTCAAGAATTTATACAACAAAGATATAGCCAGCCTCTTCTGAGCCCACAAAAGGAACGCAAGGGAGAGATCATGTTACAAAATTCAAGAAAAAAATGATATTTAAAGGAGACTTCTGCTGGAGATATTGTGGTAAAAAGAAATATTGCCAATGAATTCAGACTCAAAATAACAGCAATACAGGTTACACAATAACTTACAAAACATCCAAATAATTAGAGAGGACTACAATAAACATAACATTTATGAAACGCCATAAAAATTTTATTCACCATCTGTGAGCACAAATTCACAATTATTTATGCTCAGCCATTTTCCAACTTACCTGGCGACGCCGCCATAGTCGAGGCCTTCTTCTCCAGGGAAGATGATCCACAGTCTCCTTCGCAGATCTTGAGCGTTGAAGCTCATTATCTAAAATAGAGACAATGTATTGGTGGTGTAGTCACGGTATTACACAACCGTAGCATATTACAGTTTTTCTCAATTGCTTAAACATTGTTGTAGTTTAAAAAAGCTTTATCAGCAAGTGTGAGAGATATCGGCCGTAGAGAGCTCTGCCTTCCTCCCAATATAATGGAACTAGAGAATAGTTCCTATATGAAACAACAACAACATATGCTCACAACAAGGTCTGAGGATTATCTTGACTAACCGGGTCATGATTTCTGGACATTGATGTTGAGTTTTTCAAATGTATTTTTTTGGCGGCGTCTGGTTCCACCTCTACGACCAATATCTAACACTCGGCAGCTCACACCAAAACTATCTAGATTGATAAATAGAACTACAGGTAAGAGAATAATGTGTAGTTTATATTGTGGGATAAACTGTCCCTTTGTATTTGCATCATTGCATTTTTAGGAGGTTATGACACACAGAGTTTTTATTCCACTACAAAAGTGGAACAACCAAGACTTTAGCTCGAGGTAGAGCAGGTGAGGCACATCTTCTAAATACCAAACAAGCCAATGGTCTGAGTGTAAAAGCAAAACTTCCTGGAGCTCAGTGAACTCTGCGACTGGGGCGGGCCACTTTACCTGCTGGAAGGAGTCTTCAAACAGAGTTTTTCTGGTTACGCTGATCTTGATGTGTTGAGGCATTGACAGTTGCTGGAGAAAAAGGAAACCGTCAGAAGCATTTAGTGGTCAAACGTGCTTTCAGCTGTGACACGACAACACATACAGTTACCGCACATTGTTTAGGCATCATAATGGGACTGGATTGGCCAATTGTGTGCCACCAATGTCAAGACTCAAAATGACCTTCCATACAATATCCAACAGCTCAAAATAGCTCCTTCTAAAAAAAGGCGTAGATGGTAGAAGTCTACTGATGCTTAGAGCACTTTTCCTGATGAGAACTAACCAGTAATCCTGTCACACTGTGCAGTTACAACTCTTACCTGGCACCAGAATCTGAAGTACTGTACTTTGGCTTTGAAGTCTCGAACGTAGGTGATCTGAGGTCCGTTTTCACTGTGAAGGGAAAGAAGCACAGAGACTCTTAATATGTTTTAATAGCTTAAAGTATATTAAATGTTATTTTACCTTGCTTTTAATGAAAAAAAAAGGTTTGATCCGAAGCTAATATTAATTGCTATTTATCTCCCCCAAAAGGAGGTTATGTTTTTGGTCCGGTTCGGTTGTTTTGTCAGCCAGATTACGGAAAAAGTATTTTAGTACACAACACTTTGTGAGGGTGTACGTTTGGTAAAGGTTAATTGGCCAGTGTGTAACCACTCCTGTCATATTGTCACGTCGTCATCCCCATGCACCAAACTGGTTTATCCACCACTGGAAGCAAATCAAAGTAATTACTCACAAGTCTTATTATGCTCACAAGTTGTTATGACTCAACTGAGGTGTTACATCTGAGAGAATGAAAAGCCAGAATGTCGCTTCTGACTAATGTATCCAAGAAGGAGCTACTAGTTTACATGTTTAACTATTTATTTTATCACCTAAAAAAATAACATTCCATCCATGAAGTTATTTCATGACACTGTTATTAAAATGTTTTCTTCCTCCAAACCTTCTTTAACCGCTTTGACCTGCTAGCGATTTCCTCATTTCTCAGAATGTCTTTGGAAAACAGGAAACACAAGTCTTTTGTTAAAAAGGTTTGATGCCTTAAGGCTTAATCTAGTTGTCTGGAAACCAGACCAATCTGTGAGCTCATGTTTTATTTGCTCTGGCAGATGCATCTGGTCCCCCCTCACTAAGGGAGGCTTTCCAGCAACATGAGATCGCACGGACCAATCACTTTCGTTTATCCATCTATTGAGACGAAGACCGCAAAGAGACGCGCCATCGAGGCATTTTGGAAAGTAACAGAGCTGGCTGCAGCTGATGTGGAACTTTCTGTTTAAGGCGCTCACGCCTCAGTATTCAACGTACTGGACAGTATCTTTTAGCTAAAAGAAGAACGATCAACTGCACTTAAAGCTTTTCTTGAGAAGAAAGATGTGTTTGCCGCACTATCAATAGGGTCTGAAAATGCTTAATATACCAACGGCAAAAAGATGGAGCACAGCGTTTCATTGCTCCATCTGATTATAGGTCTATTCAATTGCATTCAGAGGCATTTTGGTCTACGCCCGCTGATAACGCGACTGGGAAATCGTAAATGAACGTATTTGCGATCTGGTCTTGCAATGTCAGGCAATTAACCGAGAGCCAACATTATAACAACATATTACATGCAATAGAGGTTGGAGGTTTTTTTTTCTATGTGCAAAAATCAGATTACTTGATACCTCTTTAAGTAACAAAAGGAAAACTGTGTCTCAAGTTTTTGAGGAAGAACAAAATGGCACAGGACATACAGTGAGGATTTTCCAGTGCGAGGGTCGATGTAGGTGGTCGTTCTCCTGTTGTGGTCGACGAAGTACGGAATGCCATCTACAGTAAACCTCATCTCCCAGCCCTCAGGAAGTGGCTTGTCATTCAGCAAACTACAAAAAAGAGACAAGCTCAACCTTTAGTGATAGATTGTATTAAGAGAATCTGAAAGAAATTGACGTCATATGCAAGTATGGTGTTCAATGCACTTTACTATCTAATATGCAAACTAACCCCTGTGTGCGTGGGTCCTCCCACTGTGTTGCCCGCGTAGGGTGATGTACAAAATAAACTCTGCCAGTCGAGTCTGTTCTCTTCTCTGAAAAGACACAGTAACAAAAAAAACAACAAAACTACTATTAACTATACTAGAAGCAATTTAGTCAAATCTAAAACTTCCTTTAAAAAGAAAAATCCTTTTAAAACAACAAAAGACGAGAGTTTGGTGGCGTTGTGAAGTAGTGTGGGACCATGGCAATTGTTTCCTGGTTAGGATTCTTTCATTGATCATCAGCACAGGTCTCTTCCTCCAAAACAAACAGACCCAGAAAGTAAAACCCGTAAAAACACTGAGTAAAGCAGTTTGGTTCATCGTGAAGGTTAATCCGGTTAAAACAGATAGTTTAAAACGACTGGGATCTAAAAAGTGTATCGTAGAAACACGGCCTAAAACTGGATTAAAAGTCATTGTATGACAGCTTCTGATGGACAAAATCAAACGCACTGTTACCTTGATTACCATTACAGATTTACAGATGCGGAAACGTTGCATTACACCTTTAAAAGTCCTTTAACTCAATCTGTGAGACGGTGGAGGCCCAGGCCGGCTGTAGTAGCCTTAATCCATGTATTCCAGTCTCCATACAAAATCATCCCCGTTTTGTATAAAAACGTCTCCTGTTGTATTTTAAAGTGAGACGTGACACAAACTACTTATTTGTAAAACAAGGTACATTCTTCTGTGTTGTATTTTGTTATGAATATTGTACATCGACATGGCTGTAAAACAAGAAGCCAGCTCAAAAGAAAAACACCTGGAATGCTGGCAAGCCTGACGCAGATCAGGGACCCGCAACAGACAAAAGGTCCCAGAGGAGGATAATTACATAATAATACGTAATAAACCGATCAGTCCACTAATCAAGCAATAAATGCAGCAAATCTGCAGAATTGTTGGCGGAGAAAAGATTGTTTTATAGTTTGTTTGTTGGGTGAAGTGGCCACTTTGTCTAAAAGGGAATCCGTTGAGTGTTGGGACTTATTGTTGAAAGATACTTATCTACAAGTACTTTGAAACACATTAGTACATTGGAATAAGTTCATTTATGTCTCAGTTGTAAAATAAATGGTGACTGTTTACTGTCCTAACCTGTGTATTTAAATGAACACAGATCTTACCCCATCCATGTGGCAGAGGCCCGAGAGGATCAAACTCCTTATTCTGAGTGGCTGAGACCTGCTCTTGTAGCTATACAGCAGAGGAGAAGAAGAATTTGTATGAATCAAAAAGCACCTTAAAAGACAACTAGTGTTTTTAGATTTGATGCACTAAACAAATGAAAGGAGTTACTCCGGTTATAGAATCATATCATGAAGGAGAAGTCAGATTTAAAGACAAATATCAGCATGAACCAAAAGTAACATCTTTAAGCCAGTTGGTTGTTTGACTTTCAGCAGTGTTTGTCATTAACAGTAGGTCACAAACAAACAAACAGAAATAAAATAAACAATAATTAAAGTATCAGAATTAAGCGAAGATCTCGCGCTTGCAAAACTCATTTAAGCTAAAGCTTTTCAAACGCTCATTCTTGTAAACTCATGGAGGTGACACGCTTCGGTTTCATCACAGGACAACCAGAAGGCTGTTTGCAATTATAGTCTCCATAGTTCAGTTTATTAACGGCCACATCACCACGCAGCATATAACATGACAAAGAGGAAGTTCTCACCCCGAATATGAACCTCTGGTTGAACTGCTGCATGGCGCCCTGTAGCTGGCTGCGCTGGTGCTGCCACTGCTCGTAGTTACGCACCGTCTCCATCGTAGGGCGCTGCCACGTGGTGGTTCGCGTCATGTGATCGACAAAGTAGACCCGCCCCATCTGGTCGACGCGACGCTCCCAGCTGAACACAAATGAAACAAGAGAAGAAGGTTGAAGAAAGGAAACAAAAAAAGAATCTCAAAGTCATTATGAAATATGCAAACCATTTAATTTAAATATAAATTGTTACTGGAGTTTAAAAATCTACATTTTGTTTACAACTAACTAACTATAAGCAATATGGTGCTATGGTAGACACCCCACCGGTTCAATCTAGGGAAGTGGAAAAAGCTTGATAAGTAAATGCGTCACAGCTAAAGAATAAAGTAAATGATCAATGTGGGCGATGAACAGGGCAGAGGATCTGGCTGCATGCTGCTCTCAGCAAGTTACACATGAGACGGCTCAGCTGAAGATCAAAGAAAGACAAAAACAGAGGCCTTAGTGATGGGACTTTTGAAGTGAACGTGGTCGGCAGGGTTTGTACCTCATTCCTATGCAAGATTTGAAGAGACTGACTTAACAGGACAAACGGCATTAAAGCACATCGACAAACTGCCCGAGTAATTATATTTTAAATGTAAGGTACCCTGTAGCAATGTCTTGCAAATAAAACCATCATGTTTGCATTCATTGTGTCTCACCAAAATGCATCATGGGTATCCTTGGCAAAAGTGTAAATTCTCCAAACTCAGAAAACACATGATGTGTGGCTAACAAAACTGCTTGTTGGATGATGTGCGTGAGAAAATGTCCACATTGGAGGATACAGGAACAGTGGAAAGCAGCTATTGTAATTAAACACAGAATATGTCATTTGAACTGTCATGTTCCAGACGTTCAGTGACTGCGATACTTCGTCATCTACCGTAATTTCCGGACTATAAGCCGCGACTTTTTCCCCATTTTTCGACCCTGCGGCTTATATAACGGTGCGGCTAATCTATGGATTTTTACAGCTAACTGCCACTAGGGGAATTCCTAAATCTATGGATTTTACAGGTTACAGTCACCGCATTACCGGTTACCGCATGCCGGAAAAGAGCGCGCAAAAGTAAAAGTGGAACCGCGAGTGGTACGAGAGACAGACGGACATTACGAGAGACAGACAGTTTGTGAGTTGTGAGTTTGTGATTCCTGGGGGCACAACGAAGCATCTGCAACGGGTTCCGAAAGGCTGGAATGCTGCGTGATAAAGAGGAGGACGCCGCCACAGCTGAGGCCTTTCAGAGGCTGTTCGATTCCGACAGTGACGAAGAGGAGTTCGTTGGTTTTGAGAGCGACATCGAAAGAGAGAGGAGAGTGGCTGACGAAGCCACCCTGAGCCTGTTCCTTTCCGACATTGAAGATGAGGACTTTGGTGGTTTTAGTACGCAGGAAGAAGACGAAGATGAGGATTAATGAATCCCCTCTGTGCACGAACCCTTACATATGGTAATTAAATATTAAAAAACCTGCGGCTTATAGTCCAGTGCGGCTTATATATGTACACATCAGTCAATTTAGCTTCTGCGGCTTATATTCAGGTGCGTCTTATAGTCCGAAAATTACGGTAGTTAAAATATTTAGTTAAAAAGACAAAGATCTAAAAGTGTTTAGTAAAAACTGGGCTTAAAACATGATAGTCAGTTAATGACAGCTTCTAGCAGACAACCACAACACTGACACATGTGCAAAGGTGATGGTGAAATGGACCGTTAGGGATTAAAATGACGAGAGCCACATTTAGAAATAGATCCTATCCTATGAATACAATTCAATAAAGTTCAAACAAAAGTGAGATCTTATAAAGAAAGATCAAAAAGTGAAGGACTTTTTTTACCCAGGGGGCAGTGGTTCAGGGCGTTCCCACGCAGTTCTCTTTTCCACGTGATCGACAAAATACAACCTGCCGTTCTGATCCACCCTCTGCTCCCACCTAGATTAAACATGTCAATGACAGTGAGGACATTAGGTAATGGTGCAGTCCCGGCCATTAAGGTTATGTATGCTTTGAAAAACAGCATTTAGAGCACGAGTCATCCTACTACAAAAGCCGCAAATAGCCAGTGAAGGTCATGATGTTTTCACAATGACGACACTATAACAGCTCAAAACAGGCATTTAAGGAATTACAGTCTGAATGAAACCAAAGAGACAACAAGAAAAAGATGGTGATGATAACGAAACGAGTTCAGACACAACTGTGTTTCTTTCTACACACAAAAAAGGGAACATGTCACCCTTTCTTATTAATAATGATGCTATGTCTGAAAACATTTCTCTTCCCTCACATGTGTCACTTGCGTCAGCTCCTTTAGATGGTGTGTGTATGTTTTTACATATCTTCCTTTGGATTTCAGTGAAGGTTTGATATCTAAACCAAACCAACCAGTAATACCAAAATCCTCACAATCACACATCCTCTTTATCCGCACGTGGCTTCAGAATTAATGAAACGCTCACCTAACTTTGCCTCAGTGCTGGGTTTTTTGTTGGCGAGGTGGAAATGTTATCCCAGATGTTGAGACACTTTACTTTTTTTTTTACTCAAAGATGACCCAATTTCTTTGCGCACACTAACCCTCCTCTGAGTGATTAATCAATTGTCTTTCTTCTTGAACTTTCTATAGATTAAGTTTGTGTTTCTGTAGCTTGCACTCCCAACTTTGTTCTGTTTCTTTGTCTCAATTCATTATACAATGCAGCAAACATATAATCAGTTGTTGGCACTATAATTCTACTAGTGCCCAATAAACTTGCATAAGTGACGTTTGGGTCAAAAAAATAAATACTGTTTTGATCATTCTTTAAACCAAAACCTCCCTAAATTCATCAGCAAAGATTACAAAAGGAGAGCTAACCCAGGGGGCAGCGGCCCTGCACTGACAGCGGGGACCGTCGGAGTGGCAGCTGGGGTGATGCTGCTGGTCGGCTGTCTGGTTGCTGCAGCTCCAGAGCTGGAGGCCGGTGTGGTGTTCCTCTCCGAGCCTGCCGATGGGCTCGATTCTGGGGCCGGTGAGGGTCCTGAGGCCGGTGTTCGCACCGGCGTATCAGAACCTGACTGACCATCACTGCCATCAGCTGTTGCAGACCCATTGCTGGAAGATGCTGATGAAAGAATCAGACATCACAGAGAGTTAACTCCTAGATCCTCAGAGTAGGGCGGCGATTGCATATAAACAAGCATGAGTAAGACATGCACAATTACCATTTGTTTATCAAGGCGGGCTGGCTTTGCAGCTTTAATTGGCAAAGGAACATGAGTAACTGTAATGAAAGACCCAATGTTTCCCTTCATTGACACATTTCAGCCTAATTATTAGTTGTGCAATTCCTCAGTTTTGCCTCGTGTGAATATGGCTCATATCAAAGTAAAGTAGTCATACAGAATGTTGTCCCCTGTGTTTGAGTGTTGGTTTAACTCTAGTTTAGCCGGAGGGTAAACATTTGACAGTGATTAGATTGTGACAGAGTACACAGTCAGTGTGGGAAGAAGAGCCCTTGACCTTTGTTTCTCTCCCCTTCTTAGTTGAAAAGTGTCTTGAGCAGAACAGATCAGAAGGGGACCTTCCCTCAGTAAATGTCTGACCTGGTGAAGAGGCGGGTCTGCGTGGGGTTGGAGGAGGTGGTCTGGAGGGCCTGGGCGGTCGTAGAGGCCTCGAGCTCCCTGATGACACTGAGGGAGACCCTGTGCTGTTCACTGACCTCCGGCCACTGGGAGAAGACCTGTGCTCGACACCGTCCACACTCACAGCTGGGGAGCTGTCTCGACTCCCCCTGTGAGGAGAAAGGGTCGACAGAGATGAATAAAGCAGAAACTAGAAATGTGACACTAGAGAAACTCAACTGAAGATGGGAATAGCTACTGCACCTTATGGCATGATCCCCATTGGGTTGGGATTCCCCATTTGATGTACCTGGAGTAAATACACACAACATGAATCACATTTTAAAAATGTATATAGGCCAATATCACAAAAAGGGGCATTTAAGCAGAAATAAGAGTTCCTGATCACACATAACAAAACCAAACAAACAAAATAACAAATGTTTAACCCTGGTGCCTCACTAGGGACAATTTTGACTTTTTAAGTGTTTGATCATTTTGTCTGTGATATGCATATATGCCTAGTGTGTAGCCAAAATACAGACACTCTGACGCTGCATTCAATTATACTTGGCTGTCAATCTAGTGCCCTGGCTTTAAAATTGGAAGGGGACATTTTTGTTCTCTAAGGGAGTGGTCCCCAACCACCGGTCATACCTACCTGGGTCATTTGGTACCGGGCCGCACAGAAAGAATGAATAAAAAAAATTAGACTGATTATCAGTCTGAAAGAGGTTTTATCTTGAAAAATGACCGGATAAGTGCGTCTGTGACACGTGTCAAGACCATAGGTCAAGATGCTTGTCTCAGTCACGTGATACTTTACTTAAGCCCACAAGCTAGCAAAACTGAGTGGAAAACAAGCGTCTGTAAAGAGTTTTTTTGGACCAAATAAGGAGACAGAAGAAGAAGAGCTTACGACTTCATAGAAAAAGAAAGCTGCATTTAAAAAGACAATATCAGGAGTCCTACTTAAAATACGGGTTTATCACTACAGGTGGTTCTCATGCGCCGCTCTGCATAATATGTGGCGACAGGCTCGCAAACGAGGCAAAGAAGCCTTCAAAACTGCTTTGGCACATGGAGACCAAGCACCCGGCATTAAAAGACAAGCCTTTGGAGTTTTTTGAAAGAAAAAAAAAAAACATGAACCAGAAAGACAGAGGCAATTACTGATGGCCACCATATCAACAAATGCGAGTGCACTGAGAGCGCCATACTTCGTGACTAACAGTATCGCGAAGGCGAAGAAACCTTTTACTATTGGTGAAGAATTGATCCTGCCGCCGCTCAGGACATTTGCCGTGAACTTCTAGGAGAGGCGGCAGTTAAAAATATAGCACAGGTTCCTCTTTTGGCACAAGAGACACAAGCTCAGGGCTCCCACTAATTCAGCGTAATGGTGAGTTTTTTATGCACTTTATATTTGTTTTTATGCCGGTCGTATCATTTTATTTTGTCATATTTATCCCCCCACACTTTGAACGGCGGTCTGTGAAAATATTGCCTTACATGAAACCGGTCTGTGGCACAAAATAGGTTGGAGACCGCCGCTCAATGTGCTCATTTCATATTTTCCTGGCAGTTGAAATGAGAACTAAACCAACATTTCTAATGTAAACTCAGTCCAGCTGGAGCCTCCTCTGTGACTTACTGTGATGGTTGGCCTCGGCCGTGGCGAACATCTCGGGGTCGACAGTCATGCCGTCCAGGCAGACGGACAGGTCTCCCACCACATCGGACTGGTCTCTGTCTGCACACAGCTTTAAGGTCTGCACCACCTCAGAGACTATATTGAGACGACAAAAATACAAGATGCTCCAAGTAAGACAATGACGACTGAAATATATCGCATACTATTAATGATGCGGGGATACCTTGAGCCAATCAGTGACCAGATGCATTCTCCTTCAAACTTCATAAAAGTCAAGGCAGCAGCATACAGTGGCAGTTGAGGATAGATTGTTAAAATAACTATGTTATCCACCAGTTGCCTGTAAACGTCCCATTCTGACAACTTGGGGACTCCTCGTTAGGAGAGACGCTGTACCATACCAGTAGAACTACTGTAAAATACCAGTAGTCTTTTGCTTTGCTCATTGTAACACAGACATTACAATTCAAAATTATGATAAATTCTGTAAATAAATGAGAAGACAACACCATGATATCTGCTGGTCCGGTTCAGGCTGAATGTTGTTCTTGCTGGGATAATCAAGGGCTCATTTGTAACAAACATACGAAATTACAGTTATGGGGATCAATGTGTATTTTCCGGCTCCGACATGGAACATCAATCAGCTATTTGACATGTGATTTGAACTCAGAGTTCTCCGACATTAGCACTGCTGGACAGGGTCCAAGCATAAAAAGTGACCAGACAGAGAGACGTTACAATTTGGAATGGAGTTTTCATGAGAAACAAACCAGCCCCAAAATCTACCAGGGCAAAGGGATGACAAAAAACAGCAGCTTCTTTCTGGAATGGGTCGTAGTAGAGGGCCTCATTGATTTATTCTTTACTCTGAAAGAGTCAGATGGACCAAATCTGTATGCTTTGAAAAATGTAAACACAGCAACAGTTTCATTAAAATACAGCTTTTTAATGTCTACATTTTTCATCTACCACAACAGATACATCCCAGAGAGAGCTCTGCCAAAACCTCTGGTGTGCATTTTACATTTCTGGCAACTGTGACACCAGTTTGAAATAAATGGAAGAAGAAGCAGGTAGATGGCAGTATAAAAAGACCATAATGCTTTGTAAAATAATAAAACAAATATATATATATATATATATATATTTTTAAAAAGGTAACGAAATGGTAATTTAAATCCTATATTATATGCGCGCGTGCGATTCACTTACTTTTCATTTCGTTAGACTTGAGTGTGTCACTGACGTCCAGCGTGGCTATGCCCAGCACCACGTCTGACTTCAGGGTCTGGTGGCTCCACACACGGAACACCAGTTTGCTGAATGGAGTCACAATCCTGTTGAAACAAAGAATTCAGTTGATATGTGCAATGCACCGATACTTATGGATGACAGATGTCAGCTGAGGATCTGATTTTAGAAAGCCCTCCAGGGTCTTACTATCAGGACTTCACCAACTTTTCAACATTCTCAAGTTTCAAGCTCAGCGGCCTTTCACCGAGCAGAACCATCTATTCCAGCAGGAAACTGGTAATCTGCCATTCCCTTAATAACAATTAACAAAACATGAAAAAGGGTAGCTTGATTTCACAGCTCATAACTCATAAGCATTTAGTTTAAGGCGACATGCACTGTTCAATTTTGAGAGGTTGGCCTATTTTGCTTCCATTACACTTCTTTCAGACTAGTGGAAAGAAAATATCCAAAATACACATTTAGGTGTTTATTTCACTAACTTTGTTATTTGTGTCTGTAGATTTCTCCTAAATTAACAAAAAGTTACCTTTAGATAATGCCTCACTGGATATTTAAACATTATATTTCAGAAAGTAGCATGCCTTACAAACACAAAACTTTCCAGTTTCATTCCCATCTATATTCTGAAGGTTTTTACAGAGCGGTTTGTTCGTACATCCTTCGTAGCCTGATCGGCCGAGGTCCTATTACTTCCCATAGTAAACACTTGTTACATAATAACTAGGTCACCATGGTGAACTCTATATTAAGAAGGCCAGAAGATCCTGGACAGGCTAAAATTAAGAGGACATCTGATGTGTGACTATGTTGGACTGCAACAAGTCTCGTGGTGTGCGAGTGTGCTGCATATACAGTATGCGTTCAGAAACAGGATTCCTGTAAGTGAACCGGACATACTCTCGCAACACTGTGTGGCATTTACCTTCAAAGTGCCAACCACTTAGAGATAGCATATCTATCATTCAAATTACACACACGCACCTTAATCAAAATCATATGTTGCACCAGCAATTTTACATAATAATAAGGAAGTCTATGTTTGTATGCTTTGGAGAAACTCCTCGAGGTCTGGACAGATTTTCTTAGGAAATGACGATGTGCAATGCCAAAGACAACAGCCGTTTTTAAACTATGCTTCTTCCAAAATGCCAACCCTACATATCTACACTGGTTTCAATAATCACTGCATTCAAACTATGTGGAATATTAACAATCTCCAAACCACGTTTATTACACCAAGTCCATCGACAGACTTATACACAGACAGACTTATACACACACGTTTGTACATTTCTGCTGAACTGTACCTCAGCCAGCAGCACAGATCAGTGATTACCATGTGCTGTGTGCTTTTCTATGTTCTATGTAAGCTTCTCAACTAATCTGAAGTGCTACAACATTTATGATGAGCAACTTAAAGCTGCCATTACAGATAAAACAAAGTGCTACTTTTCCTTAAGCTCCCTCTCTCATTCAACAAGTGCTATACCAAGATTTTAACAAATGTGCTGTAGTTCCTTTCAAACGCTGCTCACATAAAGTCTTTGAGGAGTCAAACCTGAGAAAATAAGCTTTTGTAAATAACAGTTTTAGGAATGTTTTTGAGCCGCATGGACTGGTAACATTTAACACATTAGGGTGAATACTAACTAGGGTAAAATGTTCATCAAAGTTGAGTCAATTGTCTCCAAGATGTTTTCTGAGAACAATCAAATATTAGAATTCACTCTGTGGCAAACCCAAACATGCAGGCATTTGCATTTTTAAATACCATTTTAAACAAGTCTAGCTGGAGTTAAATCTCTCCTTTGAGTTAGCAACAGAATAATAAAGTTCTGATCACATGTCATATGGGGCTGGTACTTTGACTCACACAGTGAGCGGCTGCTTCCATTTGGGGCTGTGGGTGTTGTTGCATTTCTCCGTTTTCTTAGACTGGCCGTCGACTGTCACTTCCACATAAGGACTGGGACCAAACCAGTTTTTCTTGTTCTCTTTTAGTTTTGCTGATAGCACTGAAACAGAGAGACAGGGAGAAGGAAGCGCGCAGCGGACAGTCAGCCGTGTTGGTGAAGAAAGAAAGAAAGAAGGATGATACAGAAACTCAGGAACAGTACACACATTTTTGAAATGAAAAAGCAGAACAGGGTAACATGACTGCAATGAAATCTGGATTTTACTAGTGCAAAATGTATTCAGCTGGTGAGGCAACAGCGAAGGACAAACATCCCCACACATTAAAACACACAAGGCAAAGAAGACAGGCAACGTTTAAGTTCTCACACCAGGCCTTCATCACAGCAGACATGTTGACTTGTCGTCGTAGCAAAGGCACAGGCATTCCTAATAACACTAACGATGGCTCCTTTCTGTTTAAGTGTCCCAGTAAGCCCCGACAGTGTCCCAGTGAGCCAGCATGCACAATAGCAGGATCCTGAAACTGAAGCAGCTAAATGGATTTCAGCCATCATTTATTTTGTTATGTACACCTGTGCTTTTTCTCGTTTTATGTTAATACATTTAATATTTAAACATTACATTTAATAATATAAAAGGCCTTTTATTAACATTATCTTTAGACAGAAATAGCCTAATGTTGAATGTGTTTTTTACTTGAACCTCCGCTCATTGTGACAAAGACTTACCGATGATTTGTAGTTGTGCCTTCATAGGGTAACCGTTTGAAGTGCCCGGCTTGGTGACTCCACTTGCCATGACATAGGGCTGGGCTGAAGGCCTGCAGCACAGATAACACATCATTAGGGTGGTGACAAATCGCTTTCCCAATGCTGCTACAGATGAGATCATTAAAATCAAGTATATTTAGCCCACAATATGAAAAACGTGCAAGAATTAAACTTTAACTATCAACAAGTTAAAGAAAAAAATGCATCCCTAGTGACTGCATAACAATCCGTCAGTCACCTGGCATAAAGCAAATCATGATCGATGCAACCATCTCTTGTTGTTAACATTAAAAACATGTTGACTGGAACTTCCCTAATGTGCACGTCCCATATGTGCACTTGTTTTGCCTGTAGTCATATCATTTCCGTCTGTTGCTGCATGGAACATGAACCAGTTTTTAGCCATAAAATAAAGTCGAGCCACAATAATACCTCATGTAGCCCTCAGTTGGGTGGAATACTACTAAGATTGTATTTTTAGGACATCTTCCACCTTTTCCTTCACTTTGGACAAAAGCATCTGCCAAATGAATGTAGTGACCTCAGAGACGCAGACGTTGCACCATCATGGAAGGAAATAAAAAGACACTAAAAAGGTGACAATGGTCAGGCCTGCAGTCTGTGAAATGCTGCCTGTGTAAACCAGTCAGAATCTTCCACCTCTGAAGCGACTCCAGAATACAGCGTGTGCTCCTGCTCCATGCCCGAGGGCCAAATACACCTGACTGCAAACAGAGCCACAAAAGGTATCTACATAACTTTAAACAACTGAATGCATGAATGTTATACCTACATGCTGTTCTCAACAAATATTTACTTTGTACTGAAACTTGAATTTCTACACATCCATTATCTTGGTATACCACAGGGGTAACTAACAGGCGGACCGCGGTATATATATCTATAGAGATATATCTATAGAGATATATCTATAGAGATATATCTATATATCTATAGATAGATAGATAGATAGATAGATAGATATATATCTAATACATCTATATATCTATATCAATACCATTTTCACAAACCATGTCTTCTACAGCCTATAAAAAGGACCACCAATTAGCTGCTATGGTGTTGTAATCAAATGATTTGTAAACACTAAAGCTGCAACGATTATTGACACTAAATCGATCGTCAAAAAACTGAAATCACTAAATGTTTTGATAATTGACTAATCATCAAAGTTATTATACATGCAAAAAAGTTCCGTTTTTGGCCTTTCAAAGAAAAACACCTTTTCTCTGTTTTATATCATATTAAACTGAATATCTTTGGACTTTGGACTGACATAACAAGACATTTAAAGACATCACTTTGGACTTTGAGAAACTACGATGGACCCTTTTCACTATTTCCTGACATTTTATAGACCAAATGACTAATCTAGAAAACAATCTGCAGATTAATCAATAATGAAAATAATCATTGGGTGCAGCTACTAAACACTGAGAAGAAGTTACATTTGTGGCTGCTACACTTATTCCTCACTGATCAATACTGAAGGTGAATCTCATGGAGAAATGTTTAACATTGCCTCTTCTGGGATGGATTGTGCCTGTTGATGGTATATAAACAATTATGGTAAACTGGCAGTTTTAAAAAAGGGACTGACAAACACCTAATGTTTACATTTTCACAAAATTTACTGTAGCTATAATGGAAATATCATTACAAGAAACAATGACAACCAAGTTAAATATATATATATATATATATATATATTTTAATATAATGTCAGTGTTACAGTAGACAGATATGAACTCTGCAACTCCTGCGAGGCTGTACCACTGACAAATGTGTCAGTCAAAGATAAAAGGAGAAAAAAAAGGGATACACTGGCCTTGGGATCACTCCTCGAACCTGGTCCGTGCGCCACTGAATAATGCATGTTCCTCAGTCTATCTTGTCCACATGGTACAGCAGAAGAAAGTGAGGAGCACCTGGGTAAACTTTCACTTTGGCTACTGCTTTAGGTTCTGTCAATAATTCATGGCAAACGCTGACTTTGCAGCCTCGCGAGCAGGGCGACTGCGTTTTTTAGATGAGGGTATTAGCTGAATATTAAACTCTACATTGGCCTGCTTTGACTTGGATTGTTTTCTACCAGTTAAATAACATCACTCCACAGGACAGTAAAATGTGTATGGTGATTCTGTGGGACATAAATTAATTAAATTGAATTTGAGCACTATTTGGCGAGTCCCTTACAGGTGATTTTGTACTTTTTGTCTTGGCTAAAAATTGTTTTCTCAAGACTGCTAGCTCCTTGGACTGGATATCTAATCTAACACTATGACTAAGCGTACAAAACGATGCATGTTGCCAAAGCATACCTTTATGACAGCCAACTTTTTCGTAAGATAAAAAGGGACAAACAGGTTCCTCTATAGTGACGCTTCAAGGAAACAGCCCTCAAGAGTTCGCTTCTATTCGATATCATTCAACGTCCATACTTAGAACGGTAAAAGATGGTCATTTTTGTTTTTTTCAAATCAAGGTAAATCCTGGGTATGTTTTTGTTCTTTGTCACCACAACAGCATACCCTGTATTTCATGAATTACTGAAAACCTGATTAGATCACAAACTAGGTCTCAGATCCAACATGATTTATTTCATTCAGGAGAGATGATATTTTGTGATGGATTATTAATAGTCAAAACATTTCCCATAACAGGAAAACAGCAGCCAGCCTCCCTGTTCGTCACCAGACATGACTAAACATTTGAGACTGCCTGCAAAGAACAACAGTGTCAGACAAGGACACAAACCAACCTTGCCAAGTTGCTGGCGCCTAATAACTGACAATAAAACTATTGTCTCTTTCCTTATTTGCTCATTTATTTCTGCCACATAACTACATTTATCCAAGGAAACACAACTGCAGTGAGAAGTGCTGCTTGTGGGGGACGCTGTTAGACAAATAACTGTAAAGTTTAACAGTTGTTTTCTGGACAACCAACCATGGTACTTATATCAGCTAAATATTTCTGACTTGTTCACTCAGCTCTTGTGAAGGGGTTTATAAATATTATTATGATCAGTGTAGTTTAGTTTCCTCAAAAACCCAAGAAAATATGACATTTTTAAAATAAAATAAATGTGATGATGTTGGTGAAATTATTTATTCATAAATGTAAATTTAACAAAACAATAGCTACTTTCTAATTTGACTGACAAAAAGGCATAGACATATGTGTATGTTTTATAGTATTTTGTCTAGTATGATATACCCCTGGCTGTTTTTTTTATATTGCTCTATGTGTATACTTGGTTTGTATTATGGTAATGTGAAATTTAAAAAAAAGAGTTTAAAATGTTAATCTCGTTTTAGTCACCGTTTAGCATCTTGATGTATAGCATGTACTATATGTCGTATTGGGGTGTGGCTCCTAATAGTTTATTAAAGTCTCTTATTTAGTGTAAGCATGTCATTTTACCGAGGAGCGCGAAAACATCAATCTACCAGATATTAGCTGAAATGGAGTTAGACGGACTGTTTTCTCCCTATGAGAACACGTAGATAGGGGAAAACAACCCCAATCCCTTTCATTTCATCTGTACTAGTACCCAGTAGATGCGTTGATTATTGACAACGATTTGTAATCAGTATCCCTCTAACGCACAATTCCTTTTTGCTATCCTAAACTAACAAATGTTGACAAAGATTACATAATTTAATCCAACTAGAAATGGATAAGGAGCTAACGCTAACTCGGTTAGCCGTACAGTGACGAACAGTATGTCCTGGTTAGCTGACAGACTGCACTGACGCTGAACATTGTGTATATTTACTGTGGCGGTGTGCTCTCAGGAGTTGCTAAGTACATGTTGAATGTCAGCTGGTCACCAGCTATGACAGCCTGCTGCCATCACAGACTGGCTAGCTGCTAGCCTACTAGCTCGTGTCATCATGGCTGGCTGGAAACCCCAAAGTCCAACGGCTATGAAAATAACAAATACCACTTTGAGTGTTAGTTTGAAGTACCTTACCCGGATCCGAAGGGAGGCTGTAAAAGCAAACTTGTAACGCTGCAGTGAACTCCCAGTCCTCGGTATTTAGGATTCAGTCGGGGATTCACTTCAAGGAAGAAGAAACTTCCACCATCTTCGTAAGCTCGCGTCACGTGATCGAAACAAGGTGGGGCGCATGCTTCTCCCCCTCTGGACTGTGATTGGACCAGAGTTAGAGCAGGATGGACCAATGGACGGTCAGTAAACATGCTGATGCATTTAGGGTCCTTGTTGCAAAGCTATTAAAAAGGTATGACAACCGAATGGATTTTGCATCAGAGGTCTTTCTTTCAAATGTCATTTTCGTTGTAGTCTTCAATGGAAACGAAATAAAATGCATCACTAGCATAAACATGTGTGGTCAAAAGCATTTTAAAACCGTGTACAATCTAAATAAAAGTGCGCTATATCAGTGAAATTAGAATTTGTAATTTATAGGTAGAATCAAATATTGCTGATTTTCATTGCACACCGTTGCATTGCATTACCTGACTTCTACGCTCCAATGTAAGACCTATTGGAGTTACAAAAGAGTAACAACTACAGGCCTACTTCATTTTGGGTTACATCTGTATTAACTGATACATTCCTACTGCTCTTAGGTAAGACGTTTGCCGACATCACATAAAGGCAACATTGACTAAGATAAACCTGTAGTATCTGTAGCACAGTGGCGGGCCGTGAATTTCACACCTAGGCCTTCAGTGATGTCCTACACAGTCCTACCTGAATTATTCCACCTCTTTATACCATCATTATGACGCCATAACTCTAGAAACTATACATTTAGACAGAAACGCAGTATAACCGGGCGTTGCATCACCTTAACATTGTCAAGTACAACAGAGTTATATTAATATTTCCTAAACATTTAGTTGTAAATAGCAGGTATTTCCAGCAGTACAATGTGCAGTGCCTCTCAGAGGCTGTGAGCCGGGGGTACCGCTCGTAGTTAGTGATTTGAAAGTGGCAGACAAACCCTTTTCCCAGCTGTGATAGGCTCGCTAGCGTAGGGTTTGGCCGTTCTCTTCTCACAATGTCTAGCTTTTCTTGAAAAGTTCGTCTTGAAAATGGCGTTGTAATTATATCTACTACCAAATCGATCTCTTCTCCTCCTTCAGCCATTGTGGGTTGAAAAAAAACAGCTTGTAGAAATCTACACAAATTAGCTCGTTCAAGTTCAGTTTGCTAGCTCTGCATAGCTCTGCCTCTCAATAGTGGTATCCAATCAAAAGACGTGCACGTGCTGACGTTATCGTACGCCTGCTAGCTGGCCCCGGTGTCGCCAACTCGACATCTGATTGGTTAACGCCACAGTTTTGTCTCCGTTCACTTTAAGCAACAGGCGCCCGCACTGTTGATTCTGAAGGCCTAAGGGCAGATTTCGTGGACCCTGGCAACACATCATGGCTGAAATATGATTGGATAAAAGCTCTAACATAAAGGCCAGACCTCCAAATCTCGATCTGAGGCTGGAAGCAGCGCAACCAAGAGGAAAGCTATGAAATGAAGAGAATAGACTATGGGGAATATTTTAATACATATTTGTGGAAAGAATATATAAAAATTAAATGTATATTCTGATGATGTTTAGGCCAGCAGAGAAGGCCTTGCTGGCCCTGACGGCCCACTACTGCTGTAGCATCTAGGAATATCCGGCTAAACTTGCTATTACAAAATGTTAATGGACTTACACATTCCGATTTTTAAAATGACACTACGGTCCAACTGCCACCAACTGAAAACAGCAGATGGCATTGTTGTACTTCACTGCACAATTAATATGGGTTGCTGCTCCAGACCATAATGTAAGTCATTATCTTCTCTTTAATTAGGACACCGACAGCGTACGTAACAAACTAATAATTATACATTTTCCGTGTGTAAAATATATATAACATATTGAAATAAATTACAATTATCTGCAAACAGCAATTTTTCTGCTGAAATGCATCTCGGGAAGTGATATTATTTTGTTTTGTGTTGCTTTTTGTTGTTTCATGTTTTTTTAAATTTTATTATTTGATGCTTTGTATTTAATGTTATATTGTGTGCGAGACAATTATGATATTATTTGAATAAAACTGATTAAGCACATATCTGTCTAATCTGCTGATATGTTGTCTGTACTGTCTTGAAACAACAACTGACCTCGCATGACATAATAATAAACGGCCGTTTTTTTAAATTATTTTAATCGAAACCTTTTTGCGAGGTCCGATCATGGAGGTATAAAGAGCGTCAGACCAACAGAGAAAACAAGATGTTACCGGAAGTTATTCCTTAGCGTCAAAATAAAAGCATAAAATTTGTCACTTGTAAAAAATATGAAATAAAATACAGTAGCTATATAAGATAATGTCCATAAATGTATTTCATGTCATATTATCCTTTCATTACACTAACAATAGTTTTCTCTCTTGCCTTCAACACTGGATTGTGAATCCAATCATGCTGACGTCAGAGTTTTTGTCAGTTACTGTACATCCGCATGGTGTGGAAATCATTGGTAGGCAGGCTATCAGATTTACTACAGTATGAAAAGTATAAAATATGTTTCTAATAATAATCTGTCTTTAAACTCTTAACTGTGCTTCTATAGCTGAATTTATTTAGTACAATACTTTACGGTTTGGCATATAAACTAAACTAGTGCCTAAACTTTACTTTGGTTCAGGGTAGAAAACTAAATATTGTTTTCACGGTACAATTGAACAAGAACAATCACACAACTGTTTATGCTCCCTTGATTGTGATTTGGGTCAATTTTACTCATAGTTTGCTCCAATTATTTCTGACACTGCTTTGGTTCTTTATTTGTTTTTCCCAGTGAGTGTTTTATTTTGAAAGTGATAACAGGAATATATCTATTTGCTACTGTGCCCAGCTTGGTAGCTGTAGCTGGTCGGGGTTGGTCAGTGTTGTCAGAAGAGCAGCATGAGACCTCTCTCTGTACGGATCATGCAAGCATGGGAATATTTGCAGGAAAAGACCATTTGACAGCTCACTCACACAAAAGGTAAGCATCAAGTATCTGCGTTTCAATTTCAATTCAATTTCAATTCAATTTCAATTCAATTTCAAAGCCAAGCTGCCACATACTTGAAACAGCAGGCGTCACTTATTGCAGTGGTTTTATGAGGCGTCTCTTGAATGTGGTCGTGTGAAATATGTCAGGATGTGAAGTTTTACCCTCATGAAAAAACTATGGCTATGCAACAGTCAAATTACCAAAGATACTAATACAAAGTAAACACTAATTAAAAATTTAAAAACGTAACTTCTTTATCACAAGAAAAGTTAAGTGACTTTTGGGGATTGTAAAGTTTAAATACAAAGTGCAACACAACAGAAAGTACTTTAAGATATCTATAAATTCACAATTCAGCTCCATAGATAGAATGCAAGTTCCTATAAGAAGACTATAGGAATATTATAAGACTGATGAGTTATTATCACAATCCATATTAATAAAGGAACCATTGACTGCCACTTAAAGTTCTTATAGTAATATGTGTTTTTCTGTACAGGGTCGTAAAGTATATCATTGAGGATGAATGCAGGTTGAGGGAAGGTCACACCCTGAGTTGGCTTGTTGCCTGCTTCTACAGTTGCAATTCTAAGTACCATATGAATAGAAATAGAATAGAGTTGAATGAAGTGTCGCTGTGATTATCTCCACTAATATGAAACACAACAGATGGCCGATGAGTCCTTGGTCAACATACGGGAGCCTATACAGTGAGTCAACACAGAGTTAAAGGTGAATAACGAGACAGTATAGATTATTTAGTCATTTACTGGAAGTTTCCTGTCATTAGCAGAGCTCCGAGACATAATCTAGATATAATCAGAAGCAGAATTCATGTTAAGCTTATTTGAGCTTGTATTAAATGTAATTGAGTTCTGAGTTTTAAGTCAAAATTCTACGAATAAAGTCCGAAGTCTGAGAGTAAAGTCAGATCTTAAATACCTTTTTAAATAATAAATAAAAAATTCAGACTTTAAACTCAGAACTTTAATACATTGTTCACATGTGGCCCTAATCCTCCGTAGAGCTTTTGTGTAACCTGAGGTGCAGTACATACTAATACATGAAACCTAAATATTAATGACTAAGGGTTTCAGCTTCATTGATACCATTCGAAATGGCATCAATCTAAAAGGAGCTAAAACACACCTCTCTGACAGACTTTTGCTGTTTTATAAAATGGACAAAACGGTGCAAATTAAACAATGGAGCTACAAATTACAATCTAGGTTACATGGCAGTATATACAATATATACTCAAGGCTACCTTAAACCTCCTCCCTGCTTTGTTATTTTCTTTGCATTTTGCATTTCTCCGGTGTGATTTTCATTCACTTTTACATGCACATTAGCAATCGCCAATAAACCAGACAGAATCGCTGAAGTTGATCTCTTCCTAGAAGTCCTTTCATGTCGCTTGCTGTGCCTGATCCACATAGAAAAAGACACCTGTATACTGTAATCTTACTCTCTGTAATAGTGACACTCAATAATATTATTTTAATACCACCCTCAGCCTCACACTTGCCCCTGCAAAACTTGCAAGGCAGCTTTTATTTCACCAGCAGAGGCTATTTCCATGTTTGCTTTGTGTGCCTCTGTCTATAATTGGCTCCATTTAATTGGAGTGTCAGGAATACCCTTTACCCCCTCTGTGCCAAGTGTTGCCAAGTGGTAATCCTCACACCCAAGACATCGCTCTCAGACCATTTCCTCACTTGACTTTTGAAGGCCTCAGAATGATTCTGGACTATACACTCTGACCGTGCGTCTGTCTGTCCGTGGGAAACTTTCATCCCACCCGTGCCCCAGCGTGTCTTTGAAAGGAACAGCCTGCTCTTGCCAGGCAGCTATCAGGATATTAATACGTGTTTTGGCTGCAACTTTGGTCCCAACCCCCAACTCGCTCTCCAGCCAATCCCCCCTTTCATAACAGAAACAAGCCAACAAGCCCCCCTCCTCTCCAAAGTACCTGAAAAAGCATGTGTTTATTTGAGACTCGGGGAAAAATAACTAGGTTGTGCTGATCATCTTCTCTCTCACTATAATCTACAGGACAGTCAGCTGTCTGGTGGGAGAGTTTGAGTTTGGTTGGCTAGTTAAGGAGATGTGGTTGTGATCATTTCAGGGTTGGACCATTGTGTGTTGGGAGCAATGACTCTATTCTCTGTTCTGCACTGCCTGCGCTGCTTTTATAGCCCCAGGGACAAAGAAATTACAAAAAGACACCGCATGGCATAGCTCCAAGCTGGAGTAGCTATTTTGGGGATCAGCTATGGGAAAATAACCCAAGTCCGTAATCACTCATACACAGAGTGCTCAGTTTCTGTAAATCCTGGTGCTGCTGGTGGGCTGGTTCTCGTAAGTGATTCACATGATCAGACAGTGTTAAGAGCAAACTTTCCAGAACTTAAGGCCAGAAACACTGGACTTTAACACTGGGGACACAAGTTGTGCGCTTATTCATAGTGGAAAACGGATACAGAGCTCCAGAACCGAATAAGAGATGTTAATGAACTATATCAAATCAATTTATGTTCCAGACAAGTACTACGTCTCTTTAAGAGCAGACCGGTGAACAGGTTAAAATATATCACAATGAAACTTCCCCAGTTGATCATTTACATTAAGACAATTATTGTTGTATTACAAATGTTTTATTATTGTATGTTTAAATATGAAAATGAGGCCTTATCTTGTTAAAAAATATGCTGATTTGTATACATTTCCGCATAAACGTGGACATTGGACAAAGATGATCCAGAGATGCAGCTGTCACCACAAGTTATGTCTTATCCCACAAAATAGAAAAAGTAAACTGTTTTCTGACGGAGAGTTTATCAAGGGGTGTTTGGTGGATTCTGCAGCACTCATATGCCCGGAGAAAAGGAGGCATTTGAGAAGCCATGAAGTCAATGAAAGGGACAACAACAGGGAGGGATTTGTTCACGGAGGTAAATGCATGTGTGGACAAGTTGGGACTGAAATGGGACAAGCTGGCAGGCGTGACAACGGATGGTTGTCCAAATCTGACGGGGAGAAATGTTAGACTTTTGAAGAGAATGCAGTATAAAGTGACAGAAATGAACCCTGAACAGAAATGGGTATTTTTGCATTATATTATACATCAGGAAGTGTTGTGTAAGTCAGTTCTACAAATTAACCATGTTGTTGATGTTGTAACTAAAATAGTTAACTTCATCAGGGCAAGAGCTTGTTTGATGTCAAGCACTGTGACAGACAGTTTGTTGCACTTTTGGAGGAAAATGAGACTGAACATGGGGACATAGGCTACCACGCTGCTGTCAGGTGGCTCAGCCTGGGCTAAGAGTGGGACCTGAGAGAAGAGTCAAGACTTCTGTGTGAAGAAAGGAAAAGACGTCCCACAGCTTTCAGATGCAGACTGGATGGCAGACCTTGGTTTTGCTGTAGGTGTGACTGCACTAATGAATGAACTAAATGTCAAACTGCAATGCAAGGGCCTTTTTGTGCATGAAATGTACAGCGCAGTGAAGGCTTTCATGAGAAAGTTGCAGCTTCTCAAGCCAAATGGAGGACAACATTCTCACCCACTTGCCAACACTGAAGGAAACCACACCATCAGCTGATCACCTCCACAGGTACTCATCCATGTTAGAAGCACTGCATGGTGAGTTTTGGAGGCGATTTCAAGACTTTAAAACAGTTGAGAATGAAATGCACATGGTGTTTCCCCATTTACATGCAATGTGGATGATGCACACAGTGATGTTCAGCTTGAACTCATTGACCTGCAGTCTGATACACTTCTGTCAGAGCACTTTAGGTCAGTCTCACTGCCTGAGTTTTACTCTTCCCTGAAAGAGGAGAACTTTCCAGACATGAGGAGACATGCTCAGAAGATTCTGGTCCTCTTTGGATCTACCTACATATGTGAACAGACATTCTCAGACATTCTCAGATCCTCTATCACTGATGATCACCTGTAAGCTGTCCTGCGCATATCCACCTCAGACATTCAACCAGATTTCAGTGCACTTGTTCAAGCCCAAGACAGACTGGATCTTTCTCACTGAACAAGTAAAGTGAACTGAAAAACATCAAAAGCACTTATTGCTTTTTGTATAAAGTTGATTCATTGCTTATCTTTACATATTGTAAAACACCTTTTCAGTATTGGTTTGTGAAGAATACTGATGTAATGATTGTTTTTACTGTTTATTACTTCTCTAGGAGTATTTTCCGATTTGACCCACTCCACAATTTCATATATTTATTGGAAGAGAATATCTTTATTCTTTTGATTACCATTAGCAGCTAATCAAAATATATAATGTACTGCTTTTTACAATGGGACAAAATGAATATTGAGCAGAATTAAGTTCAATTTCTTGTTGATTCGGCCCTCCAACACAGCTCGGGTTTCTCATGTGGCCCCTTGTAAAAATGAATTGCCCACCCCTGCACTAGAAAGACACTAGAGAATAATGGGGTAAATTTTTTAACCGTGAAACTTACCCAGTTGATAATTTACATTAAGACATTTCTTTTTTGTATTACCCATTTTCTAAAATTGTATGATTTAAATATGCAAATGAGGCGTTATGTAATGTTAACTTTTGGTGAATTTAGGAGAAATCTACAGACACAAATAGACAAAGTTAGTAAAATAAACTCCTAAATGTGTAGTTTGAATGTTTTTTCCCCACTAGTCTGAAAGAAGACATGTTATGGAAGCAAAATAGACCCAGAATTTACCACTGCATGAAAAAACAATGTTCTTGCCTGTAGTTTCTCGACGTGATTCAACTGGGAGACTGCATCTAAAACCATTTGTTCTTGGAAGGTGCAATGCATCTTTTCTTGTCACTCCCTGCCAGCCGGTTCAAGAACCCTGTGTGACCTGTAATCGAACCTCCTTGCGGTTGTTGCACAACACGATTTTGTGTGTTGACTGTTTTTTGACTTTCACTGTGTTACATACTTGCCTTGCTCTGAAGTTTTTTAATGTGTATTGCATTTCAAAGAAGCTGCCCTTAAAATGGCATTAATCCATATTCATGTTAACAAATCAGTGGCTCACATCAATATCATTGCCAGGAAGTTTCAAGTCTTTATTTGTCATATGCACATCAATTACAGTGAAGCAGTTGTTGGCAATGAAATTCTTATTTTCAGTCTCCCTCTAACAATGTTGTTACAAAATGTATAAAAAAGAAATACACAAAAGTTAAAAGGAGAATCCAAGACATAAGACGTAAAACAGCATACAACATAAAATATAGTAGGGTACTGGTTTACAGTAGTGATCAAATGAATAAATGTTAATATAGACAGGATAAAATAAATGTATATCTAAACTACGTGTGTAGGTATAAACGGGTAGTATATAAAGTTGAAGTGTACCAGTGTGGTGTGAGTAAAGTAACAAATAGTGATCACTCTTATGGCCTGTGGGGTGAAGCTTTCCCTCCCTGAGCCTGGTGGTTTGGGACCGGATGCTACAGTATCTTCTTATTTATTTATTGTTGTTTGAGACCAAACCAGACCTAAAGGAGGCCCTTATATGGTTAAAACAAGTGCTTGTCAGCATCTGATGCTGTGTTTCCAACGTTGGAATTGGTCCAACAGACAATTCCACAGAAATGCCCTCTCTGGCTGTTCTCATAAACCGTTCTTACTTATATCTACGAAAAGTATTGCACTATAATTCGTATATAACCCACATAACTGGAGGGACAAAGTCAGCGTAGGGACAATATCGGGGTGGAAGGGTGGGTCTGAAAACACAGGACTTTCATCCAGGAGGCTGCTATTTGTGTTCCGTGTGAAACCAAAAGTCCAGGTTGACTTATTTGTTACGTAACTTGCGTACTTATGTAACGCAACTTTGGTAGACTGCAGGCGCTCATATGAACGGTTGTGTGAGGATACGGGCCCTCGTTACGCATCGATTGGCGGGAAAATAAGGCTGGGTTTGAACTTTTTATTCATCACGCAACTGGCAACACAACTTCATAAACAAATAATTGTGCTGTCTCCCTGCTTACTTTATGAGTGTGTCTGCACCGTAGTGGCTAAATATTTTAACACAATAATGGAGTTGTAGAAATCTAGAGCTAAGGTCACGCAAAATGTTAATTTGTTAAAATGTTAGTTTTGTGGTGGCACAAAGTAATGCAAAGTCCACACAGATTTACCAGGGGTGACATTAGACCAAGAACCTTTCATATGCAAGGTAATTATTTCTCTTGCTGCATGACATAATGACAGCCAATCCTCCTAGCAAGAAAATAAATGAGATATGGGCTACACCAGCAGATGTTTTCTTTGTTGCATAAGGTTTATTATGTGTCAACTGGTACCTTCACACCTCCATGTGTGTCGTCACAACAGAGTTACTGCTTAATTTTCTAGTGATGAAAGCCTTAAGAGATCAGGGAGGCCATATTAGAAGAGTCACTGTGTCCAAGTATACCATCAAGCAGTAACCTTTCTGACAGCAGACCTTTTGTTTTGACAGGTGTAACTAATATTACTGATGGCTGAATTCCACATAGATGTATCCAGTTGCAGGCATTGTGCATGCTGGATGTCTGGCTTACTGGGACACCTAAATGTATTGGAGCCAACGTTAGTTTCATTAATTACACCTGTGCTTTTCCTTATATTGCTTTTATATTGTTTAAGAATGAGCATTTGACAGCACTTCTTATTTGTTAGCTATCATATGTTTTTTAATAAGATAGAAACCTTTAAAATCTTTGCAAATATGGCACTTTACCTGAAAATTATAACATTTTTTGCAGTTTGAATTGTTTGGAAAAAATTGCTCTGGCCAAATTCAGAAAACCTCCAAAACTGTGTTTGTATATATTTTTTATTTGTGCAATTTTATTAAATTCATAATCTTTTAAAACAGTGTTTACCTCATTTTTTTAGATTAAAGCTGTGTAGTCAATTAATCAATATGTTGATGGACATAGAAATAATGTTTTTTTGTTAATTTTCTTAAGCAATAACGAAACATGGCAAAAACAAACTGGATCCAGCTTTTCAAAAGTGAAAGTGTGCTTGTTGTATTACTCTTCTATAATAACTAAACTAAACTAAACTGAATATCTTTGGTCTTCAGCCATATGTTGACATTTTATAGACTAAATGCTTAATCGATTAATTGAGAAAATAATGTAATCATTAGTTGCAGCCCTACTTCAGATATATGATTTTGACTTCATTCAGTAAGAATGAACATCCTCACCTTTTAGAGTCTAACAGAGACTTTGTGTGTTTCTATTAAAAGGCTATAAGGATGTTAGCTGTGTCCACTCACTATGCAAGTCCCTTCCCTGTCCCTTTGTGTATGAGTAACAATGGCTTATTTTTAACCTTATGGGCTGTTTAGAAGTGCAGAGGGCAGAAAAGGGAGGAAGTGGTTGCAGGATGACAGAAGAAGATACCATCCTCCTCAACCTTCAATCTTCCTCTGCCTTCCCTCGCATACCTATATGTATACACACTTTTGGGGTTTGTGGTTCTCTGGATCTTCCGCTGGAATACAAATTAACATGAATAATGTGTGACATGCAACAACACACACATACACTTCAAAAACAAATTAATATAGAGTCCATTATGGCAGTGTTCTTCCATATAGAGAAAGCATATGATAAGGTAAACGATTAAATTAGATAACATGGGAATAACAGGGATTATTAGGAAGAAGATAAGAGAAACTGGAACAAAGGGAAACCGTTGGAGCAAGTAAACACTCGATTTCTGGGGGGTTTATTTGATACAGAATTGGAGCGATCATATGAGTAACACAGATTTAAATATAAACATTAAGGAAAAAACACCAGATTATATAACAGTATATACAGTTAAGATGTTATTGACAATGCAATTGGAAATGCATTGCAGTGTATAGAGCAAAATAAGCGCAAAGGGTCATAGTATGTTTCATTATTTATTCAGATTCATTATCAGCACTGGTGTCAGTCCAGTCCATGTCATCCCAAAACAGACCAGATATACTCTATGAAATCTATGAATCACGATACAGACTAGATTATGTAGAGACAGAAGAAGCATTAACGCAATGGCTGACTCTAGCAAAAAAGCTCTGAAGCAGGAGATAATCACTGAAGCAACTTTCAGTAAAGCTGAAGCTAAAGCAGCAATATGAAACAATATCATGACTGCCTAGCAAAAGCAATGGGATGAAGAAAACAAAGGACGTCATCTATATAAAATAAAGCGAAAAGTGGAAGTAAAAAAAACAAGACAGCAAATAATCAAGACAGATTAGGGCACTCGGAATTAAATTAAAGAATGCACTTAATGGGGAAACATCCATCGTGATTAGTATGAAACGCACAAAGGAAAACTTGAGAAGGAATTGAATAATTATGGGGTTGGAGTATTGGAGCTCATGAATGTATTTAGTATTGAAGAAGGTAATTATAAAGTCTTGTTTGAGTTTTTAAAAGGTGATGATTAATAAAGAGATTCTTTTAGTAGTTTTTTCTCTATCTTAATGGAAATAGAAAACTCTGGTCCACACTTCAGCATAGTAGGTGGCGGTTATTCAAAGACAACACTAGTTGCCACCCGCTATTTAAAAAAACGGAAGAAGAGGATGAAATCCCACTTCCCGAAGGATGTTGTAAAAAATAAAATGGCCCTTGATAGTGTGATATAATTAACTCCTAAATGTATTAATATGTATTTGATTTACTTTAATTTGTAATAGTCAATAACTATATGTATTTGTGTATATATAATATTATGTACTGAATGTAACCACACTGAAATATTAGAGTAATACATGCTGGGGTTACTCCCCTCCTGTATGACATCAGCAATAAGGGGAAGAGGACAACGCCCCAGAGGGGGAGTATAGACGGAATCGGAGTTTCGGGCTTCCGGTGGAATCGCAATGCATGCTGGGGTGGCAAGCCTAGAAA
>NC_041361.1:18568810-18591310 GCF_900634415.1 Cottoperca gobio
ACAATGAGAGAGAGAGAGAGAGAGAGAGAGAGAGAGAGAGAGAGAGAGAGAGAGAGAGAGAGAGAGAGAGAGATGAAAGAAAGGAAACTTGCCCTTTGTTACTCCCGCTCAGTATGTCACTGCCTTTGAAATGTTATTTTGTGCTCCAATTCCCAGCATGCCGCAGTACAACCTGCTACTGTCAGGTTTCCGGCTATTGTTGACAAGCTTGGTGCGGGCCAGCTTCAGTTAGACACTTAGACACACACCATTTAATCATAATTTATGTGATTCATCCTGCCAGGGAGTTTATTAAAAATGTGAGTTCTCAACCTTTATAATTCTCTGTCTTATTACACAGCTGGTATTTGTGTGAGTTATAATACATTACAGTACACTTTAGTTTTTGCTAGGTTGCTTCTCAAATGTTTGTTAAAAATGTAATTTAAACCTTTTATCTCTGAAATACTATGGCATAATCTTGATCTGTTATAGTTCTTAAAGGTTTAATAAGACAAGCTGACAATTAGTCTGGATAAGTTGAGAAAATAAGTAAATAAAAGAGAATAGATAGAGAATAAATTGAATAGAATATGAATCTGTGATTTCTGGCTATTTCACTCACCATTTCTCATGAAATGTCAAATGTTCCCCTTAATAATTGTATTTTAGTTTAAAGTAGTGATATAGCCATGGTGCCTATGTGTCAGACATTATTATTAAGAATTGTTTTTATACTTTATAATATAGAATATATACATTGGCTGTTGTAAACACGGAGTGGCAGAAACATCTTTCCTGTGCTGCAAAAGTGATGCCTTGTGTCGTTCTTTATTTGATTTAAAAAGAAGAACCCTGTGGTTAGCTTCGCATGAGGGATGCTGTAAACAGACAAAGACCTCCTCCTACAGAAAACTTCAAATTTCAACAGAAAATCTAAAACTGTACAGAACATATTATGATACTTATTATAATACTATGTATGGAATTAGCATTTAGTACCAGAGATGGAGACACTGTTCAATAAACAAACATTTGCAACGTGACTTATTAATACCTAAAGGCTGCTCATGTAGCAAGCAGTATTACATTATAGTTTCATTTTAAAAGCTAATATACACACACACACACACACACACACACACACACATCTCTAATTTCTAGTGTCTGCTGCAAGTTCAATGTGATATCCGTACCGCCCTCTGTAGGTAATTACTGTAACCGTACGTGGGACGGCTGGCTGTGCTGGGGGGATTCAGCTCCAGGGACTGTCATGCAGATGTGTCCTGAATACTTTTTTGACTTTGACCCTGCTGGTGAGGACTTAACACACACACACATGCACATATTCAAGCACAACTGTTTCTGATTTTGTGTATCTTATGTTTCCCTTTTGTTTGTATTGATATGTACTTTTACTAGTGGTGGGGGATAATTGATTCATGCAAGAATCAAGAGTTTTAGTATTGATTCACAATTTCCAAAAATGAAAACAGTTTTACATGTTTTGTGTGCAGTATATTTTTGAAATTGGCAAGTTTCTGAGCAATAAAAAAGCAACTACTCATTTTTTTAAATAACATGCAGGAATTTTATTTTTTGAATAACTTATTTTCCTTTGTGCGTTTATATTATTGCAATCAGTTGATATAACTTTTAAATATAAGATCTCCATAATCTTAAACACACTTTTACTCTGCTTTCATGCCATAATTTGCCACAACGGCGCCTTTATCAGCGCACAGCGGACTGGAGTAAATCCTGAAATTAGCACCCCTATGTACTGAATCCAGAATATATTTTGAACAGTGTCTTGACTACTTTTTGCTGTTTACACAATTCTAGTGAAAAAGTGAGCTTTTCATTGTCTATTTGGTCACCGAAATCAAATCATAAACAATGTCTCTGTTTGTGTAAATGATCATGTTGTCTTCAACAGAGAAAGTTACCAAAGTGTGTAATCCTGGTGGCCAGTGGTTCCACCACCCAGAGAGCAACAGAGTCTGGACTAACTACACAGAGTGTCAGGCATACACCAAAGACAAACGCAAGGTAAAACACAATGCAGTAAAACGGCTGTGTATTAGAGATTTTCAAAGCTGTTTGGAGCTTTTAAAAGCACATCTAATTTGACTCCTTTGACAAAATTAGAGTAATGTCACCAAACAAGGCTTGTAGCCCTCTTTTTACTGGACTGATGTATAGAAACCACGTAACTTAAAAATGCAGTTGAGTATGTATGCATGTTTCTTTATTAGAACAGGGACAATGCATAAAGAACATTAACCTTATAACCTTATAAAACATTAACCTTATAAAACACAAACCTTATAAAAACTAAAAAAGATTTTCCGCCTGCATGAAGGTAGAATAATAGTAAGAAAAATGAAGAGTACAAAATACTAATGTAGTCAATACAACACAATCAACCTTCCTCGGGGGAGGAGGAGCAGCATTATGAACGATCTTAAAGATTAAGCAAACATTTGGGTGCACAATTAAATGTAACATGTTATATTTAGAGAGTATACTACAGTTTTGATATTGACATGTTTTTTTAAATCATGAGTTTAAAGGAGAGTTAAGTTTTGTGGACTAATGACTACTTGTACAACAAAGGTGGATTTGCACTAAACCCTATGGTGTGAAATGTGAAACGACAGTGAAGTGAAACAGTGCACCTTTTTTTTTGCCATGATGTGGAAATGTAATGTGAACAGACTACAGGAAACATCACCAGTAGTGTTTATGACAGACGTTGATATCTGATAGTCAGAAGTTATTTGTGATTGGACAGCTGAGCATAACAACATGAACTGAGGGCAAACTGCAGTCTTTACTTACTGACTTGTGTGCTCTGAACTGAACACTGGAGACTCCAAACTGTCAAAATCTCTATCAAAGGTTAGCATGTGACTTTAATGTGCACATCCTGATTTGCCTGCAGTGGGGTGATGTCAGTGAAATAAATACCATACTCAATACATTTGGCTAATGAAAGTGCAGTATTCAAAATACTGCTGCTACTTAACCGTTTTAGCCTCGTGTTGTTTGTGTGACATTGCTTGTTTTGTCTTGTATAAGGTGCATGTATATGATCAAATTTGGAGATGCAAAAGTATTGTTTGCATCACAGGAACACTTCTAAAATTCTTTAAAACTTTGCAGCAGATAAACTTCTGGAGTTCTGATTTAAATGTACGGTGAAGCTTCTTTCTCTAGTTTTTGATTGAGGATTAATCATTGTAATTCACCTCATGTCTATACTAACTTTAACATGCAAGTCATTGAGGATTTGTTCCACTTGGAGAATGGCGAAGCTCCCAGCCCTACACACAGATATATTTTAGCAGACACGGTATTTGTAAAGATTGTCTCAAGACATTTGGCCAACAACAGTATGATTATTTTCTTCAGTGCATCTAAACTCTTGGCCTTTCAGGAAACATTTCCTTTTTGAAATTTCCCAAAAGGCTCATATTCTCTCAACAAATATTTTCTTTGTTTTCTTTCATGCTTGAAAGTGGCGTCTGTGCTTTTGATGATGTACTGTATACTGTAGATGCAAACACTGTTGCTGCTTTACTGGGCTGGTTTAACTCTTGAACTTAAAATATAACCATTTCATATAAGTAGTGAATTTATTTATATTCATCACTTGGTTCGTTTTGCAGTTTGCCATCAGTCTCTACTACCTGGCCATGGTGGGTCACGGCCTGTCTATTGTCTCCCTGATCATCTGTCTGATCATCTTCTCCTACTTCAAGTGAGTCATAACTATTCTAATAGTGTCAGTTTGTGTCAGAAATATGTATAAGTCCCCGACTAAAGGTGAATATTATGAATGACAAATGGGGCTTTTGTTCAAACCAATATTTTTGCCAGTTGCCCATCCCATATCTAGATCTGATCTAGCACCATATAGGAAAGTGGCCTAAATCAGAAGTGAAAAGGTCAGATTCCATGTGATTTGTGCTGTGAACTTTTATGATTAAAAACAGATCTGAGTCACATATGCGCAAAGAAATAATCATTTGGCCACTTCGCCTGCAGTGTGAGCGTAGCCTTAGTGTCACATAATGCAAACATTTCAAAGGCTTTTCCATCCAGTGGAAAATCAAATGAATGTAATGAAAAAGTAAAAAGTGAGGGGAAATGTTTGCCAGGTAAATTGTATAGTCACCTATTGAATAACAGCTATTGCAATTTCAGTCCAAAAATGTTTGTATGTTCCAAAATCCAAAAAGACCTTAACTAATATCTGTCTGTTTCTCTCTTCCAGGAGTCTTAGCTGCCAGAGAATCTCCCTCCACAAGAACATGTTTCTCTCTTTCATCTTGAACTCCATTTTTACCATAATGTGGCTCTCACTGACTGTGGCCAATAACCAAGCCATAAACGCCAGCAATCCTGTGAGCCATTGAATTTATCTTCTATCCCATCAAACTAAAGAAATTGTTTAATTTGACCATGTTAAATGCCCCACTCTTAACTATATGCTGTGCTTAATAGGCATTTACTCTTGAATTGTTACTCAAATTGAGGGTGGTCTTCTGTTTGTAATATGGATTAAAATCTGCTTTCAACTCTTCCTGTTTCCTGTCCGTAAGGTGAGCTGTAAGGTCCTGGCTGTGCTGACTCAGTATACGTCGACTTCCAACTACTTCTGGATGCTGTGTGAAGGCATCTACCTGCACACACTCATCATAGTGGCCGTCTTTGTGGGGGAACAGCAGCTCTTCTGGTACTACGTCCTGGGATGGGGTGAGTCAGGAGGACGAGATATTTCACGACCAATTTCCTTTTGTGTTTCAGTGCAAGTTACTTCCATCTCCAGGTCATGTCCATATCAAACAACAAATATATACAGTATATTTACTATATACATTATATAATGACAAATGTTGCAAATTCATTTCTTTAATAAACGTTTTCTATGTAAAAAATCTTACTTTGTAAATAACTAAACCTGGCACAAATCTAGTGAAGTAAAAAAAAAAAAAAACTTTTCCTCTGAAAGAAAATACTTGAGTAAAGTATATGTACCTCACCTTAGATATAGTACTTGAGTAAATTCCACCACTGCCTGCTGTCACCTTTACTTACTCCTGTTGCTGCTGGTCCAGTACCTGATAACTTTCAGAAATGTATATAGCCACGTTGGTTGAGTAAGCTGCTTCAACGAATCATTTGGGTGTCACGATGCGTCAAGGTGGCCCCAAACGCAGAACTCAAGTATAACAAAAAGTGAGCTTTATTAAAACAAAGCTGAAAAAACAAAAGTCACACAACAACTGAGGGAGCAGGCTATTAGATACAATAGGTAAAAAGTCAACTGACACCACAAACCAGGATGACACAAAGTTTACGAACTGACAAAGAACAACGGCACAGATGGGTATATACAGAAACACTGATCAAAAGAACAAGACACAGTTGGAGGAGGCAGTCAAAGACACAAGGGCAGGGTGATTGGACACAGGAGGATATAATTGGCTACTCCCAAATGTAAAATCTTTACAACATATAAACATTGTGAACAACCCAGTTCAGAGAGAGGCCGCTGGCGCTGCTTGTTCGCCGCTTCTCCTCCTGCTAGTTCTAGTTTAAGTCTGTTGTTGTTAGATGTTACCTTTAAACGTCTAACATATCTTCTGCTGCCTGCATTTCTACTGAATTACAAACCATGTTTGGATAACCGCTGCTACCTGTTGCTGGCACGTTCCACTGCTATCGACAGCTCCCGGACAGCTAACGCTAGCTGGCTAGCTAGCAGTCTGTCGGCTTCCAACGAGCCAGTCAGCTCCTATGGTCAGCTTCCTGTTGCCAGTGGGCCACAATACGTACATCAGATGTATCCTTCAAATCAGGAAAAAGAAGGCCGCATTTGTCGGCTGCATTTGAAGGATTTGGCATTTGAGTCGCCGAAATGGGACACCCCCGTTGCAGCCACTGTGACATAAGCGGTCTACAAATGCAGCCTCTGAATTGAGACACAGAACTTTACAAAATAAAACAGGAAACACAAAGCCAGAATCATGACATTTAGGGAATATGCTCATTCACTTTCTTACGTTAGATCGATACCACTGTCATGTCTGTGCGACCAATATGAAGCTACAGCCAGCAGCCGCTTAGTTTTGCTTAGCACTGAAAACATATCTTGTTTGTTTAATCTGCACAAAAGTGTTAAAATCAACAATACATAACCGCTGTAAAACCTCTAATTGTTGTTTTTACTCCTGGGTTTTCCATCCATCCATCCATCGTCTACCACTTATTCGGGGTAGGGTCGTGGGGGCAGCAGCTCCAGTAAGGAACCCCAAACTTCCCTTCTCCGGGTCATATTCGCCAGCTCCAACTGGGGATCCCGAGGCGTTCCCAGGCCAGTGAGGAGACATAATCTCTCCACTGAGTCCTGGGACTTCCCCGGGGTCTCCTCCCAGCTGGACGTGCCTGGAACACCTCCCTAGGGAGGGGCCCAGGTGGCATCCTTACTAGTTGCAGTACCACCCCCGCTGCTCCGATTCTCCGGCCAATCTCTCGCTCCATCGTGCCCTCACTCGCGAACAAGACCCGAGGTACTTGAACTCCTTCACTTGGGGTAAGGGCTCATTCCCTACCTGGAGTAGGCAATCCACCGGTTTCCTGCTCAGAGCCATGGCCTCAGATTTTGAGGTGCTGATCCTCATCCCAACCGCTTCACACTCAGCTGCGAACCGATCCAGTGACTGTTCATCCCACCCCTTGATCCAACTCACCACCAGATGGTGATCAGTTGACAGCTCCGCCCCTCTCTTCACCCGAGTGTCCAAGACATGTGGCCTCAGATCAGATGATACAATCACAAAATCAATCATTGACCTAGGGTGCAGTGGCATCACGTACACTTATGCATCCTTATGTTCGAACATGGTGTTTGTTATGGCCAGTCCAGGACTAGCACAGAAGTCCAACAACAAACGACCGGTCACGTGTGCGTTGAAGCCTACCAGCAAGACTACGGAGTCCCCTACTGGAGCCCCCTGCAGGGCTCTCCAAGAAGGCCGAATACTCCAAACTTCTGTTTGGGGCATAGGCACAAACAACAGTCAGAGTTTTCGACTCTCGTCCACCGGGGTGAACTCCAACATAGCGGCGCTCAGCCGGGGACTTGTGAGTATCCCCACACCCACCCGACGCCTCACACCTTGGGCAACTCCGGAGAAGAAGAGAGTCCAACCCCTATCCAGGAGTACGGTTCCAGAGCCAAGACTGTGCATAGAGGTAAGCGCCACCAGATCCAACTGGTAGCGCTCCACCTCCCGCACTAGTTCCGGCTCCTTCCCCCACAGAGAGGTGACGTTCCACGTCCCCAGAGCCAGCTTCTGCTGCCCGGGTCTGGTCCGTCGAGATCCCTGACCATCACTGCCACCCGTGTGACAGCGCACCCGACCCCAGCGGTTTTTCCCATGAGTGGTAGGCCCACAGGATGGATGGATTGGAGGCACCACGTAGCTTCTTCGGGCTGTGCCCGACCGGGCTACGTGCCCTCCCTCTGGGCCTGGCTCCAGAAGGGGGCCCCGGGCTTCCTCCGGGCAGGGTCTCTCCTTTCCTTTCCTTCTTTTTAATGAAGACGTTCCCTGGGTTTTCGTATGGACTAAATAAATTACTTATAACGTGATAATTTGTGAGTTTTGGAGGTGCTGTCAGTTAGATTTTGTAACCTTCCGACAGCAGGCTAGCTGCCCCCCCGTATCCTGTCTTTATGCTAAACTATGCTCATCGTCTGGGCTAGAACCCGCCAGGTCGGGCTGTAATTCCTTAGAATTTATGAGACTTGGATTAACCTAAACTCTGATATGACAGTTTTTGGGCGTTGCTGAACATTCAGTAGGAGAAGGCGCATGTTATAGATTGTCTCAACAATGTCTCTTACCGCACTGAAAAGACTTTAGTTGACTTTTTAGTCAACTATATTGAACAGACAGATTTTACTCATCTAACTCTCGGCAGGAAAGTAAATAAAAATATTTCCCAAAAAGTTAGTTAAAAAATGCTGTATGACTAAAAAATGTATTTATATAAAACGTATAATTTTTATCAAAATATTAGGTGCTCTATAACTTTCCCACATTATGTTTTATTGTGAGGAAATTTAGGATGTCGTCTGATAGTTGCGTCTGCGTTTCTCTCTGTCTAAAGGTTTTCCTGTCATTCCTGCCATCACGTATGCCGTGGCTCGCGGGCTCTTCTTTAACGACAAGTAAGTTGTAGCATGTTTGCTGTTCTGTTGTCACAACTGAAAAGCCAGAGTCCAGATCAAGGCAGGAATGTTGCAGTATGCCATCCCTCTCGCCTTCCCGTGACCTTCTACTGTTTGATCAGGCTGAGAGGATTTGTTAGATATTGTTTTGCCTCATCAAGTGGCATTTGTGTGAGCCCTTTGTTCGCCAAGTCTAGCACTAATCATGAATGAGTCAGGCTTTGATTAAGCCCTCAAGTCTTATTTATGTCACTGCATGCGAAATCTCACTGGAACAGTGTCTGGAATTTCATTCGTTTGTTTCAGGTGTTGGATCAGCTCTGACACACATCTGCTCTACATCATTCATGGGCCAATTCAAGCTGCACTACTTGTGAGTAATTAATACATGTATATTTGTAGCCCGCTTTATTGTCTAATGCCCTGCTTAAAGCACCATATAATTATAAGCATTCATAATGCTTTATAACAATTATAAAACATTTCAGAATTACTTATAAGGTTAGGCATCATAACTGGTCACTCACCAACTTTTTTCATGGATAGTGCATTATAATTCCCATAGTTGTAATACATTATAGTCACTGTTGTAATGCATGTATAATGTGATTGCAAGTTACTGTAAGTGGCCATTGGGTGCTTCAGTTGAAGTAATTAAATACCTGAGGTATAGGCAGACATGATACATTACAAGCTGGTTAAAAGTCACTACAAGTAGTCATTGTTTGCTTAAAGTGAAGGGAAAAAGATAACAAAAAGATCTTGGGGAGTAACCTTATGAGTCATAAAATGCTTTACAGTAATTATTCATAATGCTTTATAGCAATAATTATATATGAATATTTACAAACTAATTATACAGTGATACAAACGGATAACGCATTATAAGTGTTTATAATGTATTAGGCATGGCCGTCATAGAAAGTGTTACCATATATTTTATTTATACACATACAGTATAAAAGGTATACCCTTACAATGTAAAATAAAAGATTTTAATCTTGCTTGCTCAAAATTGATCTTCAAAACTTGTTTTTGAAATAATTAGTGACAAAAGGGTAGAAAGGTAGAGAAATTTTACATGAACATTTAAAATGCAAATAATCAATAGTCAATTAAAATACACTACTGGCAGTTATCAGTCAATAATGTACTGCCTTTATATGCAGGACTGAACAATTGTAACGATATGATCTGAATACAGGAAGTAGAACTCAAAAGCGCAACTCAGAGACTGATAGTGATGTTAGTAAAAGTCTTTACTGGAAGCATAAACGGTTTTGGTACACGGGTAGGCAGTCGGCGTGGCAAACAAATTCGACAAGGAAAACATGGAATCGCAGTTTCGGGCTTCTGGTGGAATCGCAATGCATTCTGGGGTGGCAAGACTAGAAAAGTGAGCACCAACTCCACAAGCGCCGCCATATTGGATTTATTCTCTACGCGTTTACATTTTACTTTGCTTATTATTCAAGCGTTTTTACACTGTATTTGGCTAGTGTGTAATCATCGCTCTTCTAGTTATGGGGTTTGGACACCGACATTGTGTGGTGAAAGGATGTTCAAACAGTGGGAAAAAGCTAAATAAATGGGCAGAATCTCATTGTGAGCTTCACTATTGCAAAAATTGCGACTGCAAGCCCCCGTTCGAACTATTACCATTTCCAACAGCACTAAAGAACAATGATAGAAGGCTATCATGGACCAAAGCTGTAAAGAGACAGGATTACAATGGGAAGTCTTGGGAGCCCAAGAAATCTTTGCGGATTTGCAGTGAGCATTTCATGCAAGGAAAACCAACAAATTAATTCCCTGATCCTGAACTCGACCTGGGGTATGCAGTCTATCTACTTGATTTATACATTGACAAATGTACTTTCTATATATTGAGTTTTATAATAATTAACAAACACAAGTTAGGTATATATTTATAATAGCTTACCCTGCAACACAACTGCAATAAGCACTTATGATATCGCCAGTTTTCTTGACTGCGCAGATCCATGCCGAATGTGGCGTATGGGAAACTTTCATTGAACGAGAACATTTTGCTTTCAAAAAGCAATACTCAGAATCTGCGAGAGAATTGAAAGATATTTGTTTCAACCAGCCAGAGTCAAACAGTCTAAATGCTTTGCCTTCTTTGTATTTGTTCAAAGTTTGTTTATGAAACTCGACATCGTTCCCTGGGTGGTCAGACATTAAAAATAATGTTATATCGCTGAGGTATATCGGCGGCCAAGAAGTCATACTGTTGTTTTCATTGACCAAGCCATCCTGCAATGTCAAGGGATCAGGCGCTGAAACGCCACTCGGCATAACCAAAAGCTTAGTCTTTTCTTTTTCTGTGATTGAAAGTCTTTCGTTCGCTGTTGGTTGCTCCTCAATCTCTGATGCAGCAAACACCCTGGCAATAAGCTCGAGTTTTGTTCCTGAAACCTTTAAATCCCTCTAGCGGCAAAATACTTTCAAAGCTTCGACTTTCCACATCTGAACATCATCATAAGAAAGGAGTTCAGAACTCATTGTAGAGTAGTAGGTTTGTTTACAACACGCTTGAAGAATAAGCTTACAGTCGCAATTTTTGCAATCGTGAAGCTCACAATGAGATTCTGCCCATTTAGTTAGCTTTTTCCCACTGCTCAAACATCCTTTCACCACACAATTCCAGTGTCCAAATCCCATAACTAGAAGAGCGATGATTACACACTAAAAACTAGCCAAATACAATGTAAAAACGCTTGAATAATAAGCTAAAGTAAAATGTAAACACGTAGAGAATAAATCCAATATGGCGGCGCTTGTGGAGTTGGTGCTCACTTTTCTAGTCTTGCCACCCCAGAATGCATTGCGATTCCACCGGAAGCCCAAAACTGCAATTCCATGTATAGGCAAAAGGACAATTAGGTCACAGAAGCAGGGTTGATAATTACCGGGAAGTCGCTTGACGGGAAACACAAGGGAACACAGCAGTACAAAGCCGAAGTGGCAACAAGGGGAACAAAACACACAGACTATATAGGACTATACCAGGAAGTGGGCGGGGTAACGAGACACGGGTGGAAGCACTAACAAACTAATGGGAAACACATGGGGAGGAAATAGAGACACTGAAATGAGAGGAGAGGTCAGTAACACAAAATAAAACAGGAAGTACAAACAATAAACATTTAACGGACAGAAGGAACCCATACAAAAAGAAAACAGTCAGGATATTAACACGCTGAGAAAAGCAGTCAAACATTTTGACTTGTGGTGCTTTTAATTATGTATTAATTCATACTTCATGAATGTGTGAGGTTGTGGTTTTGCCTTTAAGTGGTTTAACTATTGCCAGGAAAATTGACAATAAAAACTCAGCAACATGATTTTGTGCTTTCTCCATTCAAATGGCATGCAAAGTAACAGGAAAGGAGGTTATAGGAGACTGACTTCCATGAGCATGTTATTTACAGCTGATGTTATAGTGCCACCATCAGGCCAGTCATTGCCATTCTTTAGATATTGTGCAAAGATGTCCCTTTCTTTCAACATCAAACCAGATCTGTCTCTCCCACTTTAATTTCATCATCTACCTAGGTGAACTTTTTCTTTCTCCTGAACATCGTCCGGGTTTTAATCACCAAGTTGAAAGAGACCCACTGCGCTGAGTCCACAGCCTACATGAAGGCGGTGAGAGCCACCCTGATCCTAATCCCTCTGCTGGGAGTCCAGTACATCCTTTTACCCTGGAGGCCCGAGGGACGCATCAGCCGGGCCATCTATGAATTCTTTGTACATATCTTCTGTCACTTCCAGGTACAGTCAACAATACACTGCACAAAAAATAAATAATAATTTGGCTTCTAGCTTTTGGAAATTGGTCTTTCAGCTGCTCTGTGTATTAATATTAGTGAAACAGGTTTCTATTCATTTCTAGTCTCAAATTCACAGCAACTAGAAAAGGATAAGTAAACCTAATGTGATGCATGTTTGTCAGATAAAACATGATTCATGTATTATTTACAGGATAATCTCACTGACATCTGTTCCTGTATAAATATTGAATCACTGTCCTATTGCTTTGCAGGGACTCCTGGTGGCAATTATATTCTGTTTTTGCAATACTGAGGTAAATGAAAACGATCATATTTCATGTTTCCAAAATACTTTAAACTACTATAGTAGGACCCAGATAAGGTAAACTATTGTGTCATATTCAATATACTGCATGTAACCTCAGACTATTTAAAACTAAACTAAACTTAACTTTGTTGACAACCAGGCCCAGACAGCGCTGCAGAGGAAGTGGGCTCAGTGGAAGTCTGCCTGGGGTAAAACCGGCTGGGGTGAAACACCCATCACCAACAACCACTTCAACTACCACAACAACTCCTCCATTACGGAAACCAGCCGCGCCACCATCAACTTGGAGGAGCCTACTGTTGCGCCTTCTGAACAAAACGAAAACAGCCACTTCCTGTCCCAGGTTCCACAGAAAGCCAACGGGCAACAGACGACATGCAGCAATGGGCAGGTGGAAATACTCAATAAGTTGGAGACCACCAACATCTGACTGGAGAAAACACGGAGGTGATGTTCGTGGTCACACACACATGCGCACACGCACACACACACACACACACACACACACACACACAACAAACAGAGAGGTTGGAGGTGATAAAGGTTAACCGATTGGGCAGTGTATGTAAACATTATCTGAAAAGCACTTAAAAAGCATGTGATGTTCACACATACACATTTTTATAGCAACAGCTCCAGTTGTTGGGCTCTCATGAACTGATGAGAAAAAAAAAGAAAAAAGAAATATATATATATATTTATATCAGAATCAGAATCAGAAATCCTTTATTCGTCCCATAACGGGGAAATGTACATGTTACAGCAAAAAAAAAAACATGAAGTAAAGTGGCAAGTACACAATAATTAAACAGATAAAGATAAAAATAAGTACAAAGTGGTTGATAAAAAATTATAAAAGTGAATATCGCACATGACAATGATAATTGCACAACAGTGGTGGAATAGTCTGTTCTTGGTGGTGGTCTACCAGGGGCCGTGGTGATTGTACAGTCTGACCGCTGCAGGAAGAAAGGACCTGTATCTCTCCGTGAGACACCGCGGGTGAAGCAGCCTGTCGCTGAAGGAGCTGCACAGTGCGGACAAAGTGTCCTGTTATATCATTGTGTCATCCTGTAATCCTAGTATAGTAATGTTTTTTGCGTACATGTGTTCTGTTGCTGGGATAAAGTTCTTTCAGTATTTCAGTATTTTTATAATGCTTTTCCTGTTCAAATGGAAAGAGTTGCAAATCCCAAACCTGCCATTTTGATATCACAAATGCAGAGCTGTTTATGTTATCTGTTGACTTACAGTATAAAGCCTCTAAAACCTTTACCCGTGCAGCACTGAGACCAATGAATGTCATAGCTCACAGATGTGATCCATATGTTCTTTTACCTGGGAAATAAAATCAAATCATTACTGGCCTGTGGAAAAGCCAGCATCGCTTTTTAACCTGTCCTTCAGGAAATAAATACCACACCACACTGATAATTATGCTAACAGGACAAGCGGCATAAACATGGTTCAGATTTCGATTTCCCAAGGACAGGTAAAAACAATTGATGGCCAGAAGACTTAATTTTGTAGAGCATGTTGGACTTATCTGTTTTACCATATAAAGATCTATAATACTATATAGAATTCATAAACCCCAAAAAACCCTTTAATACACTCACTTTTAAGGACGAAGAAAATGAGAATTAAATAGTTTGTCTCAAATATAGCTTTTGCAGACAGAGCAAGACTGTCAAATGAGTGTATACATTTTTCAGATAATTTCTTTTTTTTTCCTTCACTTATTAACTCCACTTTGTCTTTTATTATTATAGTGTTCCTATTGCTGTCTGTTTCACTATTTCTAATAGATTGTATTATTGTGACAATATTATTTTTTGAAAATACAATTCACTGCCACTTCAAAGAGATGAATGAATCTATGAATAGTTTTTCCATTGCACATGTACCGTATGAACACCGGCAGGCTACAATACCAACGTCTTTTCAGATTACACTGGAATACTGAGCAAGTCTTATGTTTGAATGTGAGCTTGCAGCAAATGTATTTTTCCAGGATGCATCCATACATGACGCAACATACTTTGGGTAAACAAATGTTCCAGTGTGGATACAACAGGTGACACTGATGCATGGGAATACAACACAATTGTGGTAAGAAAACAGCTGAGTATGAAAAACAAAAAAAGAAGGGGGATACCCTGTAAACTTTTGCCAATGCTGCCCAATAAAGCAACAGCAGTCATGGACATAATTGTAAAGAAATTTGAAAAACATTCCAATAAAACGTCAAAAGAAATGTTCAATTCAAGCATATTATTGTATATATATTTTTAACTCTGCCATTTATGTGTGGAAATAAAGTTGTTTGAACATAAACCTGTGGTATTCAGCGTGAGATGTATTTCTTGTTCAAAATTAGGCTAAGTCTTGTTAGTTAATTTGCAGATAGATTTCCATACAAAATAGATCAGGGGTCACTAACAGGCGGACCGCGGTCCGAGTCCGGACCCAGACGCCCACCTATACGGACCCGGACATATAGACGGAATCGGAGTTTCGGGCTTCCGGTGGAATCGCAATGCACACTGGGGTGGCAAGCCTAGAAAAAGTGAGCACCAAGTCTACAAGAGCCGCCATATTGGATTTCTTCTCTAAGTGTTTACATTGTATTTAGCTTAATTTTCAAGCGTGTTTACACTGTATTTGGCTAGTTTTTAGTGTGTAATCATCGCTCTTCTAGTTATGGGATTTGGACACCGACATTGTGTGGTGAAAGGATGTTCAAACAGTGGGAGAAAGCTAAATAAATGGGCAGAATCTCATTGTGAGATCTCCCGTTCGAACTATTACCATTACCAAACGCACTAAAGAACAATGACAGAAGACTATCACTGCGCAGATCCATGCCGAATGTGGCATATGGGAAACTTTCATTGAATGAGTACATTTTGCTTTCAAAAAGCAATACTCAGAAACTGCAAGAGGATTGAAAGATAAGTTTCACATACATAACCTGTGTTAATGAAGACTGATTCATCATCTCAGCAACAGGTTGTAAGCTCAAAAGAAACCACATATGAATCCTCTGTTAAAGCTCATCATATGACCCATCTAACCAAATACTCTCTTCAAAAACAAAATGTACAAGCTCATATGCATAAAGGTGGGCAGGAGCATGTTCATACCACACACCCTGTACTGAATGATGGTAACTAAGTTGACATCTGTGACATCTGTCTTCTACTTTACCACCAAGAGACATCCCTGTTTATGACGGTGATCCTTTGTAGTTTGAAGTTTTCATACGGGCATTCGAGAGAGGAGTGGAAAGAAAGACTGATGATGACAGTGACTGCTTGCATTTCCTGGAGCAATTCACAAGAGGGCAGCCTAAAGAATTGGTCCACAGCTGCCAACATCTGCCGCCAGCCCAGGGCTATCAAAGAGCAAAGGATCTGCTTAAAGAACACTTTGGAGACGGATATAAGATTGCAACAGCATATATGGAAAAGGCATTTGCCTGGTCAGTGATCAAGCCAGAGGATGTGAAAGCATTGCAAGCCTTCTCACTGTTCCTAAGAGGTTGTTGTAATGCAATGGAACATCTTACCTACATGGATGAAATGAATGTTGCTTCCAGTATGAAGACCATCCTGCTGAAACTGCCTTACAAGCTCAGAGACCAGTGGAGGAATAGAGCATGTCAGCTACAGGAACAAAAAAAGTAATCGAGTTAAATTCTCTGACCTGGTGGACTTTATCGAGAGACAGGTGAAGATCATGTCAGACCCATTGTTTGGAAACATCCAGGATGCTAAGCCTGTTCCAACTGTCAAGAGCTCAATCTTTGCAAAACCAAGAGATTCAAGACCAAGAGCAAGTAGTTTTGCAACCAATGTTACACTGTCAGAAACGGCAGTGCAAGAAGATGTGACAACAAATGAAAGGGAAAGGGATGCATCTACTACAAAAACAAAAGACCAACATTCTTCTGCGTACCATAAACCAAGTGAAGCCTGTTACCAGTCATCACATCTCAGATTTGGAAATATCTGGTCTGGACAGAGATGATTTCATTCAACTCTCTGATGTGTTCACACACAACACCATGCCTGTTTCCAAGTCAAACATTCCTTTACAAAAGGACCTGACACAATGGCCTTACTTGAAGAAAATACATATTCACGAAATAGACTCTGATATTGACCTACTCATTGAAACAAATTGTTCAAAGGTATTAGAACCTTGGGAGCTGGTCAATAGTTAATTCCATATAGTACACAGTGTACTATATGGAAGAGTAGTGTTGGGTTTTAAAGCCCAAAGGGCGCTGTGATTGCCTTTCAAAAGAATCCAGTAAACTTCTAGATGATCAAGATACTTATTTATTTAAAGTGATGATGACAGCATTTCAAAAATACCCTCAGCCGAGGACACTTTCATACACCAAGTCCACAGTCCGAATCAATAAAGAGCCAGTTAGCTGTCTGTTGGTAAAGTGAAAGTGATACAAAAACATCATAAACATTTTGTTATATTCTCTACATAAGGGCATCGTCGTCTCTCATTGGTCCATGTTGGCGCGGTTATGCCCCTTGGTGGGCAGTCTTGTTGTGACGAGATGGAGGTAGACCTGAAACTCTTTGAAGAGAACCTACAGTGCTTCACATTCCTGACTAATATAGTGCTCATTATACATTTGTGCAGAAATACATGTTGTGCAATAATACATTTTGATTGAGGTGGACGAGTACATGTGATAATCATTAAGTGTGACACAATACAATCAGGAGTTTATTTACTTCACAGTAGCTACTAACAGAAGTATGCAAATCAAGACAGCATATGTAATAGTTACATTACATTACAGTGCATTTAGCTGACGCTTTTGTCCAAAGCGAGGTACAAATTGTGCAAATAATCATGGAGATACAACTACGAACAGCAAGAATCTTGTAAGTACAATAGCTTCAAATAGGTACAATCGTATATGTGAACACTGTCTTTAAATAAGCCAGTTTGAAGTGCAACATAAGTGCAACATACAGAAACAATAGAATACTGTCGTGGATATTTATTGCTCACAACATTGTGGTATGAAACAGAGAGGAATCAATAAAGCACAGACACAGATATAGTTTAACAATTATTATTTTGTTGCAACACAACAATAATAATGAGAACACTACCTGCTTCCAAGCACAACTGCGTAGTGTCCCAACTCATGAAGAGACTCTACCCCTTATATTTGAGTTCTTAATGAACACACGAACATTGAACATTGAAGCACATTGGGTCATGACACCAACATAATCTAAAACAAATGTGAAGGTCACTTCCTCCTGATCATTAAAGGGTTCCCTTAACTTCATTAGAGCATGGAGTCCATGTCAGTCATGTCAAATTATGCACATATGGCATGGGTCATACTCAGGGCTACATAGGTCATACATTGCAAACTTAATATATAAGTCATTGTTCATTAGATTATCTTAACATTTCTTCCTTTTTATGAAGTAAGTTTGCACACATATAATCTTAAAAATAAAAAACATCCTTACAATATAACCTACTGAATTCTGCCTTGAAAGCCAAAAGCTTTCTGAAACATATTTACCAATGGATAATTACTTTACTCAAAGACAGAAGTCACAGGCTACATGCATCCTACTCACAAAGCCAAAAAAACACCCATTAAACACGAGGGTGGAAGAAAAGACCATTGCGCTAATCTACTTGCTTAAAGAATATATAAACATTACATTACATTCCTCACAAAACATTTCAGGAAGTAGTACATCAGATCGGATAGCTACAGTAGTCAATGAGGTAGTAACACATATATTAACCATTTCCTTGATACAAGTTGCAAAACAAACAACAAACAAACAAATAATCAAAAGTGTTGCGACCACAGGAAGTATAAACTGCAATATTTTCGTTCCCCATTACCCAAAAATACTAGTAAACCAGTCCTGATCTGCTGCATCAAATAAACCAGACTTTTCACCAAATTGAAAATAGTCCAAAGCTATAATGACAGTGACAATTATTTTTAGTAGTAAAATTTAAAGTCACACACAACTTTTAGCTAACAAGAAATCTAGGGCTTGTTGGTGTTTCAACAAAGTTAACCTGTTCTTCATCATCGCAAATTACATGAAACCATTCCTCTCTTTTAAAAAACAAAAACAAATTTAAAAAATAAAAAAATAAACCTTGCTACAGGACTCATACAACTATCCATACTAGTACAAGGAGATATGACCACTGCTGTCATACCATGTTTACTTAGAAAGGTGTGTTTAACCATATAAGACATCATTTCATACCAAACATTGCCTTTCAAACTTATGGGTAGTCGTCATCTTCTTCAGGATTTTCAACATCGAAAAAGTTATGCTTTTATTGTTCAGTGTCCGTAGTTTACTCTTTAAATAGCTTCCCCATACAGTCCTTGTATGGGTGCATGATGTCATGTCTCCTTTTTTCCATATCGTCATACTGTGGGTCATCAAACTGTGTGGAGGGGCTGATACTCGTGTACATTTGTTTTGTTATTGTGGATTCAATCAATCTTGTCATATGGCTTCTAATTCATGGTATAAAACAACATACACATACAGTAAGTATTCATAATCAGAAACATTTTTCTTGCCATGTAGGTTTTCACCTACAAAGAATTTGCTCTGGTTTAGCTGGTGCATAAATATAAAAAAGTGCATAAATATATATAAAATATAAACAGTGGAGATAATGTACAAATTGATATTGATATAGCTATTAATACTGAAGATACCAGTGACATGAGAACTTTTCATTTCCCGAACCACCTTTCCATAGCATCACCAAACTAATTCTCTACTCCTGAATTCTCTGCTAATTATTTATCTATTGTTGTCAATCTTTGTAAGGCTCTAATAACTGATCTCTCTGAAACAGTATTATTTGATATAATGTGCAATCAGTATGAGCCAAACATGGCGCACACACACCTCCTTTCTCTGCTCTGAGTATGTCTAAGGACATTCCATTTTGTCATGCAATTAAGCTGGTGGCTGCTTGTTATTCAGCTTGTCCCTTGTAATAATTAATAAACCTGTTAAATGCATTAAATGTAATTAATCCAATTCACATTCTTATTGGTAGTTGCCCACCATAAAAACAAGTCAAAACCTGCTCCAATTTGATCTCTGGCACTCACCGGGGCACTCCAACTGCATCTTTGTATGGTGTGGAGCTGAAGCTCTCCCCAGGTGCTGTGCTTCTCTTCAACTGAGTTCAAGCTCACAAGAGTTTGATCTGTTATGGACCAAACATAGAACATAGAAACACTCAACCAGTGTCACCAATGCACATATTTCTGTCTTGTGCTATTGGTTCTGTGAGTTGAATATCTCTTAAAGAGATTTTTTACAAATTGGGCTGAGTGGTTCTGTTACACTGTGCATCATTGTTAACAGAAAGGTTTACTCTGTTATTGGTCCAATTAGAAATGGGACTGGGCTTCAAAGCAAGGAGGGGCCTGGCTGGTGCACACACGCGCACACACACACACACACACACACACACACACACACACACACACACACACACACACACACACACACACACACACACACACACACATAATACAATTCAATATCTTTAATGAGCTGCCACATTACGTTATTACGTCACAGAAATCAAATTTTATGTGGTTGTGCAGTCTCTACTGACTTGTGATGTTCTTTTAGGTTCCGTGTTTCCCACCAGATGTGTGGGAACACCATTGCAACATGATCTGATTTGATTGTGATGATCTAACTATGTTGACTGGTTGTTTCTGAGTCTCAGGTGTACAGGACTATACTCACCCTGCTGTGATGACTCTGACTTCCGTTTCACAGTCCCCTTCTAAAACTTTGGATGTGACTGTTTGTTCATAAGTTCTCTCATAGCTGGAATATAAATCAACTCAAATGGCGATAAGCCTCTTGCAAAATATGCATTTTTAATATTACTGGTGCTAAGCACTTCATCCAGCTTTTCCTTATACACCAAACATTGCTGTTAATGTTTTGATGATATCATTTAAAAAATGTGTCTCATTATCACTACATTTTATTTCTGGTATCCCAAATCGTGGTATATTTCAAAATATGGCTCTGATAGTTTTCCCGGCACAGATAATCATGATTTCCAATGCTATTTTATACCATTTGTCTTTCACACTTATTTACATCAACACTGTGATTATTGTACCGTAAATGCTCTTATTCTTTCTAATGTTTTATGTCTTTGCAGTGAAGCACTTTGGGCTGCAATTCTTACATAAAGCTTATTATTATTATTATTATTATTATTATTATTATTATTATTATTATTATTATTATTATTATCCTTTACCTTATTTTACAGTTCATTTAGCTGTAAACATATACTGTCATAGCGTCTACTATATGTGTTGAAAATACTAACCAATTTATATATGTCTATTATTGTCAAACAATATTTATTTCCTTCATATTTATTTAATTCAATAAAATCCATGCAGATGTACTTATAACGGATATTCTGGAGTCGGCATTTGGCTTTAAAGTCAGATGCTATGAATATACTCTATTAATATAATACTCCCTCCTTTTGAGACATGGTGAAATGCCGTGTCTCAATACACACGCATCTTCTTGGGAGCACAAATGTCTTCTCTGATCAAGTACTCTTTCAAAAGTAGTCTCTGTCGTGTATACAATTATTCTTAGTCCAAACAGCTTTTTCTTGCTTTGTAGCTGCATCCTGCATCTCTTTCAATATCTCTAGTCTTGTGTTCTGGTGTGTTTGTCTTCTCATTTACCTATTGTTGCCTACTGAAACTGGATCAGTTCTTATCATATGTGTTGTGCCTTTATATAAAGCAATATACTTTGGTAGCTGTACTGCCTTCAATAAGTCTTCTATTAGAGTGTGATTAATACGTTTGTTAGTCAATGTTACCATACCTCTATTCTGTCCCTGTTGAGCAAACACATGTAATGTTGAACATGCATAGTTACTGTCTGTGTAGATATTTACAACTTTGTCTTTCTTTTATCTGCATGTCTCTGTCAATGCTATCAGTTCTGCTCCTATGCTGACAGATGATTAGGTAGAGCTTCTGCTTTTAATACGTCGGTCTGTGTCACTACATAAATCTTGTCACATTTGTATTATCTAGTTTACTTTACATGATCTGTTAACAAACATTTCTATCTCTGGTTCGTTTTAGGGAATGTCAGTCAAGTCTGGTCTTGGTGAAGTTTCTTGTCCATCTCTGTCATTCAGTCATGTGGTTCTTTGTTTTCAGCTGTTGGTAATAATGTAGATGGATCAAAGTTGTACATTATTCTATAGTTAGGTGCAGTTGTGAAAACAAAACTGCCACTACATGCCTGGTGTCTTGCAGGTGACATTGTGATTTTGCTCTCTACCAACAAAACTGACACTGCAGGTGTTACTGTTAATGTCAATGGCCTGAATAACACTTGATGCAGAGGCCTGACCTGCCATTTAAGCTACAATTACTGCTTATGTGCAGTCAGGCATTGCCTTATCTACTGGGTCTAATTTTGAAGAGTAGTAAACCACTGGTCTACTCTTATCGCCATGGTTCTGTGTTAATACTAATGTCATAAAGTCTGCTGTTTAAATAAAAGGTTTCTTATAGTCTGGTATTTCTAAAACAGATGAGTTTACCAAAACTTTCTTTATTTTCTTAAATGATTCGTCAGCTGTTTCATTCCATATTATCTTATCATATGCTGACATAGGGTTTTTAGGAATCAGTTTTGACAGAGGATTAATTAATGGTGCATCTGGCACTCAGCCTCTACATAAATTACATCATTTGTCTCTTAGTCTGGTTTAGGTGCTTCTAATTAAGTTTTCTTCCTCTCCTCTTCAAGTGCTCTGCCTGATTGTGAAATGTTGTAACTCAAATCCTTTACTATTGATTTGAACAATTGTAGTTTATTATATCAAGGCGCTCACCATATCCTTATGGGATTCTTGTGTAAGTGCACACTTCTTTCCCTCATACAGGAAAGCAAACTAAATCTGACATTCTTTTACCACTTGGCTGGAAAAGAATGTGTTTGTGATATCTATTATTAAAAATAAATTTTCTCTCTGGATCTATGGCTGCTCTTGGTACGAATGATCTAATTCTCAGA
>NC_041361.1:18971310-18986310 GCF_900634415.1 Cottoperca gobio
TTTGCGTTTGCGTTTCCATGCATATGGATGTACACAGTATCTGGGTGGGTGTGTGTCTGTGTGTTTTACAAGTATGCATTCATGTATTTGCATGTTCCTACAGTGTGTAAGCAACTGTTTCCCTGCGAGTGTGTGTTTGAATATTCTCAATGAGTGAAGTGAAATCATCGTGTCGTCTGCCTTTCTGCTAATCCTTATTATTGTTGAGAAGAAAACCGTGTGTGTATCAGTCTGTGTTTAACCACAAGGAATTGTGTGTGTGCATGCAGCTGTCCGTGTACGTAGACTGTAATTGAACCACTGTGTGTACACACACACACACACAGAGGACACTGTACAGAGACACACATTCTGTTTATTCCTTCAGCCTCACACAAAACACAAACACTTTTATTTCATTAGATTCACACACAAGTAGAGGCATGGGGGTCCAATTAATTTAGACGACATGGCATATTGTCATCAGTGTCGTCCAATTATTATTCCACAACAGATAAAACATGACTAAATGCAATTAAAAGGCACCGTCCTGTGACAGTTGAAACCTGGTATGGGTTTAAATTCACCTCACAAATAGAAAGAATTCAGATGAAAGGTCTGTATGTGTAGAAATACTGAATGAAACAATGCGTTAAATATAAAGCGATGAACAGTGCGCTGAGGTCAAGTCTCATCGTCTAGACACACAAATCATCCATTTTACCAAATACTTTGTTCCCACTTAGAAGTGCTGCACTTGCATCTCAGTCATGAATGGCTTCATGTCAAATTGCTCAGAGATGATGACTCTGAAAGGGTTTGTTACACCAAATGAACGTTTCTTATTTTCTTTGCCAGTATCTTGAAACAAGGCACAGTTTACAATCCCTCCCATGTATCAGAAGAAAATGACACTTGTGTTAAGTTTAAACCAGTTTGGTGTTAATTAGCAACAAGCAGCCTGTTTCACTTTACTGGCAGATGCATGTATAAATACAATGCTAGAAACAAGGTCTTTTTTTGCAGTTTGTATACCCGTCTGTGTTTCCTTTCAATTTATTTGAATTCAATGTAATATCCTCACCCTCTCCCTTCCTCCTTGTCTCGTCTTATCTCTGGCTATCTGTTAAAAGCGATGAGAGGAGGGTGTGAGTCGACTACAGTCTGCAGAATTAGCACTTGTCAATATTACGCCTTTTGGAAAATGGATTTCGAATAGAAATCTCCTCACGTTCACAGTGTGTGTCCGCCTCCTGCCCGCCTCCTGCCCCCTTTCTCAAATCTCCTTCTCCGCTGTCCTCATCCGACCTGTGCTGTAACTTTAACTTTGTTACCATCTGTTGCTAGAAGCCTGGAGTTGAGACATGCATTGATCAGATCAAATTCTGTATGCATACTTTGAGACGTCTGTTTTGCTGCATCTAAGCATTTTCAAAGCCGATTTCTTTGTTATTTTAAATCCAGCATTGTTTTTATCTTACTTACTCACTGTGTCAGCTGGCCGCAGGCGTGGCAGACTCGGGTTGCTTGGATAAATTGATTTGATTGGCAGACAAGAAGCAGTGCAAGAGAACAATCAAAAACAACGCTCAAAAGGTGAGCGCATGCTGCCAAAGGAACAAAGCCTGTCTGGATGTGGAGACCCGCGTTGTCCGGAAATGTGCCAGAGAAGGTATTACTGTACGGTGAAAAGATGCAAATCATCAGAATTTTACATGCTACATATAGCATATATTACCAAAAATAACTACTTTCTAATCGTCAACATTTTGATTAATACATTTTCTCTGTACATTTAACAGATTACAATTACATTTATTTTGTAATTTAATTACGTAACACCGTTACATGTAGTTACTCCCCAACACTCACTACCAGAGGTCAAAAACTCAAAGTAGCGTAATGTCGTCTGTAAACACAAGATAAGGGAGTTTCACATATGGAAACTATTGAAAGTAAAGTAAATAAAATCTAATGTATACATGGCATCTTTAACCTGTTGCTGCATTGAACATGCTGTTTCCTGGCCTTCTGCTTAAATTCCTGAAACAACTACCAATTATCACAACGCTAATTGATTAACTAACTAGGTGTTTTAGCAGCAGAGGTAAGTTAGCGCTATACTTTGCCTCTGCACTGTGCTCTGTGCCCCACCTTGCAGTCAACACGGCTCATACTGCTGATCATGTGTGGAGCCTGTAGAGGCCTCACATGATCAGCAATCGTTGGGCTGGATGCAGCTCAAAGCTGAAGAAAAGCCAATACACATTCATTTTTAAGTCCAAAGATTTCTCCATGTACAAGCTTCTTGTTAAAACATGGACTTGCAAACTGACTGCGAAGGCTTTTGAAAGGTCGGCAGCACACAAGGTTAAAATTCAAATAACTTGTTAAAGAGCTTGAACTTTTAGCATGAGGTGTAAACCCTGAGTGCTGTTACAAAGCCCAAGGTTCAGATTCATTAGTGCCTTTAAGCCATGGCTGCTGGTTATTTGGGGGATAACAAAGGTCTTGCTTTTATCGACAGGGTCATTTATGCAGGTGAAGCTACCAAGTAGGTCAATTCAGCTCATGTCCCCAATGTTTCTTCTTTATCCGGAGGAAATGTGTTTAAAATGGAAGATAGTATAAATATTTTGTAAGATTTGTACACTATATTTGCTTTGTGTACACACAATTTACATGCGGGCCAATGTTTTTGGTCGCGTGTCTGTGTAGTAAATAAGATTGACTAAGATGCAGGATTCACACACACACATGCACATAGACACAGACTCAGGTATGGATGTGAGCTCCGTGCTAAAGAAGTGGTGTGTATAAATTTGCCTAAGTGTTTAGCTAAGGTCTGTGGCTGTGTGTGCAATCGATGTGCCAACAGCAATAAATCAGCACGGGACAGACCTGAGCGCCTCAACAGCTTCATCTGATGTGGCAGGTGGGCTTCAGGATGGCCCTGACACACACACACAAGTCAATGCGCGGTAATTCAAGATTTTCTTGATTTAAAAACACACACACAATTATAACTTGAATTGCAGGACTGTTTGTGTTACCTTAGAACATTCTGTCTCATTTTTCTATCTGTTTTTTTCTTGTCCACACTTTTCAAACCAAATCTCTCGTCCGTAAACTCACCCATCTTTCTCTTTTGATCTAATTCAGACATTTAAGCAAAACCTTTAAAATCAGAAACTTGTTTTTCAGTTCCTCGTTTCCTCTCATCTCTTTGTCCCAGTTTAGTCAAACAGCTCCCGACATCATCAGCTCTCAGCTCCACTGGCTCCTAAAGCTATATGTCCACTGATTCTATGAGTGCTGCTTACTTTTCATTTATTTATAGAATTTACATCAGAGAAGGTGAGATGAGAATGCTGCAAAAATAGCCATCTTAACATGTCATTTAGTATCGTGAGTTACATTTCCTCTTCTTCTGGTGTTGAAGAAATGTCCTCTACTTCTTTTGGTGTTCTGTTGTTAATGGGTGGTGCATGAGAGTGTGTGGGCAGGTCTGTTTAATGTCAATTATGTCAGATGTGCTGAGCTCTGGTGAAGTCACTGGGATCTGTGAGAGTGTGTAAAAATCCTCATATACTGTACAAGTGTGTTGTATGTTCACATGTTGTGCATTTGTGTGTGTGTGTCTGAGATGCTAACAGTAGCTGTATTGTCCTGACAGGACAGGCATCATCATCTGGGCCACTGTAATCATGGCTGGGCTGCAGATGAAAGACACTATTGACAAGAAGTGAAGTGTCTGAGAGGGAGAGAGAGAGGAATGTAATGAAAGGGAGGAATGAGAAACAGCAGCAGAAATAAGAGACGAGAATAGTTAGCTAACCAAACTCCATTATCAAACAAGCCATTGCCTTGTGCTCTTTATTTAGCCGAGACTAAACTAATGAACTAATGAAAAGAACGTTGGATAGTGTGCGGTTATGTATTCTCATTGCTAATGATAGTAGCCTTTTGAACCACTATTTTGTTTCTGTGCCAAAGAAAGAAGATTGTTGGACAGATTTCATGCATCAGGTGGCATCTGTAAATATCTTCTTCTCAAGGTTGACCCCATGGATATATTGTGAGAACTGGATACTCTTGTTCTAAGATGGTGCGTGATCCTTCCAATAAAGGTTACTCAACAGGTGCCCTGTGTGTGGCCCGAGAAGTGTGTGCGTTCATGTAATTGTTCTATCTCTATAGATACAGTATAGGGACACTGAGATGATGTTTTAGGCTCTGAGAAAGTTTTCAAAATGTTACATCTGGGAATTATCGGTCATTTCTTGTGTCACTTTTTTTGAAGAGTTAGTACTTTTGATGTGAGAGCACATGCTGTATGTTTGCAGTACAACCATATTATACAGTAGAACATTTATCAATTTATACCCAGCATGGCCATGGTATCCATCTCTACCGTTACATCCTTAGTTGAGCCACTCCATAGTGAAAAAGTTACACAGAGAAAAAGAAGCTTACCTAGACTGGTAGCTTCTAAGCTTGCCAACCAGTAGAGGTGGATCAGTTTTGTCAAAACAAAATGACTTTGTACGTAGATAGCTGTGTCGTTTTTTTCACAACCAGGACATGATCCACAAACTCCTGCAGCATTTCCCAGAATTCTCGGGTAATTGTGTTACCATGGTCGCAGTCTTTTGCCAAATGGTTCAGCTCTCCTGTGACAAACACCACAAGCATTTGTGTAACGTTGACTGATTTACTTTGCTGTGCCCCCCAGTCCAAGCATGCATCGCAGCCATGTTGCTTTTGCATTAGAACTCCAAATACTTTATCTGTCCCCCAGTGCATTCAGGGATCGGCCCCAGCCGATAGTGACTCTGAACCTCGAAAGGTGGATATAGGAAGTGGGTGGATGGAAAATAGATGGATGGTCCATATCCCTGTCTTTTTTCCTTACATTTCCCCCCCACTGCCTTATTATTGAACTGGTATGAAGCCAAAGAGCTTTCACTTCTCTCTCCCTCTCATTGTCTCTCCCGTTTTATCGTGTTGGAGCAGTTCTCTCCCTTTTCTTTTTTTTGGAAGAAAGGTGCTTGTATTTCTCTGCTCTGTTGTAATATATTATAGGATTCTCCCTGCAGCCCTTCTTGTAATTTATGGATGTTTATCTGCTATCACAATGCTGCACATCAGTGGTTCACCCCTTGTGCAGGTGTCCTATTTTATATGTACTGTATGCATGTACTGTGTAAAAGAACATCTGCATGTTGCATAGACTTTTTGTCACAGGTTGCATTTTTGTGTATATGTATTTTTGTGTGTGTATGAACACTCCGTCTGCTGGATCCTTTAATACCTCCAGACAATCAATACGCAATGGTGCAATGTTTAGCCCTGTCTTCTTTTAAAAGATGAACTCCAGAGTGGTGCGAGCCAAGCGTCGAGAAGTCAATAAAGCAAAGCCGGTAGTGCCCTCATTTGTTTTTTTGGACTTAAGCATCGAGGCCTCTGAGTCTGTGGGCGAATATTTAGTGTTGTGTCATTTCGATAAAAACAAATGAATCCTTTTTGTCAGTTCTCTGTAAGTGCTAAACACAAGTCCATGAATGTATTGACATCTGTATTTGCTAAGATTGTGTTTTTTTCTCTTTCTCAGGGCTGGTGGCGGACGAGGCTGAAGATCAGGAGATGAGGTTATAAAAACAGCCGAGGAAAAAAAAAGAAAGAGGAACTCTCTTGGAAACTCTTCTTTTGTATCATCATACCCTGCAATCCTAAAAGTTACCGACTGACCCTGAAGAGGATTACACCCTCAAAAATACACACCAACTCGCTCACACCTCCCCTCCCCTTACCACCATGTCCTCCCACTCCAAACCACCTCTTCTCATCCTCCCCGTCCTCTTCCTTCTCCTCTCCCTTTCCCTGTCCTTGCCCTCCACCTCCTCTCCTTCCTCCTCTTCCTCCTCTCACCTCCTCTCCTTCTTCCCACCGGAAGGAGGTCTCACACATTTGGTGGTTCACAACAAAACGGGCGAGGTTTACCTGGGCGCTGTCAACTGGATCTACAAGCTGTCGAGTAACCTGACTAAGCTACGAAGCCATGTGACTGGCCCAGTCACAGACAACCCTCGCTGTTACCCTCCGCCTGGTGTCCAGTCCTGCCCCCACGAGCTGGTGCAGACCTCGAATGTCAATAAACTCCTGCTACTTGATGCTGCCCACAACCGCTTAATTGCCTGTGGGAGTACTTCCCAGGGAATATGCCAGTTCCTGCGTCTGGATGATTTGTTCAAGCTCGGAGAGCCCCACCACCGTAAAGAGCATTATCTATCCAGCGTTGCAGAGGCAGGCACCATGTCGGGTGTCGTGATTTCCCCAGATCTTTTTGGCGGAGGTGGGAAACTTTTTGTCGGGACTCCCATCGACGGGAAATCTGAGTATTTCCCAACACTGTCAAGCCGCAAGTTGATGTCCAACGAGGAGAACGCTGACATGTTCAGCTTCGTCTACCAGGACGAGTTTGTCTCCTCGCAGCTGAAGATTCCCTCAGACACGCTCTCTAAGTTTCCGGCATTTGACATCTACTACATCTATGGCTTCAACAGTGAGCAGTTTGTGTATTATCTTACCTTACAGCTCGACACCCAGCTCACCTCACCAGATGCAAGCAGTGAACAGTTCTTCACGTCTAAAATTGTCCGGCTATGTGTTGACGATCCTAAGTTCTACTCCTACGTTGAGTTCCCCATTGGCTGCACCAAGGACGGAGTGGAGTACCGCTTGGTTCAGGATGCTTATTTGGCCCGGCCAGGGACCCGGTTGGCGCGTTCACTTGGTATTGAAGAGCATGAGGAGGTTTTGTTCACTGTATTCGCGCAGGGTCAGAAGAACAGAGCCAAGCCGCCCAAGGAGTCGGCTTTGTGTCTGTTCACAATGAAACGTATAAAGGAGAAGATTAAAGAGAGGATTCAGTCGTGCTACAGAGGAGAGGGGAAACTCTCCCTGCCCTGGCTGCTCAACAAGGAGCTGGCCTGCATCAACTCGGTGAGTGTTTGATGCTGTAGCTCCCAGAAGTATTTTTGTGATCAGCAGTATGATCATGAAAATGCTTGTTTTGGCTTGTGGTTGTGTGTGCATGTGTTTGTTTGTAATTGGAAAACACAGAATAGGCTAGTTCACATCACTTTAGGTTTCAAGTACAGTTTCTAGTTCCCGGAATAAGGTTGGGTTGGACAGCTTGTCCTTACCTTGAACCTTGCCAAAAACATTTTAGTGGTGATGGGTTTTGGGTGTGTTCATATTAAGCATGTCTGGGGAGGTACTGTCTAGCTTTGAAGCATTTACACCATTAATTCAGTTTGTCTACGTAGGTGAGAATTATGATGTTGTGTGGTTTCAAATAATTGCACCGTGAGGGCTGAAAGTGCAGATAACTCTGCGGTTCTTAGAGAACTGCTGGGTAATTTTCTCAGTTGAAAGAACAGATTTGATGCCAAACTATACGGGAAACACCCCTAAAGGCAATGTTTGGGTGAATTCAAACATTATTATGAAAATTGAATAATAATGCCACCACCAAAGCCAAACTATCCACCCTGGCAGGATGGCAGGTCACCAAAACGTTGAGGTTTTTTTGTTAACCTGTAAGTGGAAAGTATGAATCTTGACAAATTCCTAAATGCAACAAAGTAATATTTTCCATTCTGGTTTGGTCCAAAGCAGCCAACGTGTGGGTGGGATTGCACATTTAGTGTCACATAGAGTAAATGCTGTCTCAGGTTTTTCCAATCCAGCATTATAGCACTATGGGAGAATAGCGGAGAGCGTAGGTTGATGCTTAGAGTATAAGTATATTGATGTCTGATTGTCAAGTAGTGGTTGAGAAGTAGTTACCACGGACATACCACAAATGAATATAATATTGTTAAAATGTCTCCACAGTTGAATGAGATTGCTCATTCAGCCTGAGGACAGGACAGCCGTCTCCTAGCCCGTTCATTTGTTTCAGAGTATTTCAGACTGTCCACAGGTTGCGGGTGGCTTGCCTTTTCTTTTTCTTCATAGATGAGCTGGCCTAAGGGTGCATGAGAGACATTGTGTGAGTGTGTGTCACTCACATGTCACACACACACGGCCCTGTATCCTCATGAATAATTCACCTGGTCTCACCTTCTGTTATTCAGACGGTGCTCCATAACAGCCTGCCATAAATCTCTGGTCTACTCTCCACCTCTCTTTCGCCACCTCTTCTTTCTTTCACTCTCTGCCACCCCATCCTTTGCATAAAGATTTCTTTCATTTTGCTAACCCTAATTTCCCTCTGCTCCTTCTTTTATCTAAACTTACTTGCTTTGCTTCTCTTTATTTCCCTCCCTAAACTCCTCTCTCTGACCTCTTTTCTTTGCTTTTAATTTTTAACCTTTAACCTCCCTCATTTTTACATTCTTGCTCCATTTGCTCCTCTTCAGCCTCTTCCCTATCTCTCTCTCTCTCTCTCTCTCTCTCTCTCTCTCTCTCTCTCTCTCTCTCTCTCTCTCTCTCTCTCTCTCTCTCTCTCTCTCTCTCTCTCTCTCTCAAGCCTTTGCTCTTTCTCCATCTCTCTCTCTGCCCTCTCCTTGACTCTCCACTGAGTGATGAGGTGTAGAGTGACTTATTGCGTAAAGCCAGTGCCTGGATGTGATCTGAAAATACAATGTGGAGGGAACCGATGATGCCAGTGAAAGAGGAGAGCGACAGGGAATGAAAGAAAGTGGGATTTGTTTGTTTTACCGGAGGATTGGGGCGATGGATTGGTAGAAAGGGAATATGTAGATAGAGGGCAGTGCTGAAGAAGAAAGGTACAAGTGAGGAAGAGTGGGAAATCAGAAGAATTATTGGGATGAAGGAAGAGGAAAGTACCACTCTGCCTCACAGAGGCTGGAGACTCTTAGTTGATAGCTAGTTGATTGATGGCTAGTTGTTGATAGACTTAAAGTATTAAGAAGAACTCTACTCGGGCTTTAACGAATAGTTTGAAGCTTCATTCATGACGTTGACATTTAAATCCTAAATCAACATTTGAATGCTGCACGGCTTCTTTCTTTCTTTCTTTTTTTTGCTTGTCTATTCATTCTGTTTAAAGCTGGTATTTCTGCACAGTTGCAGTTAAAGTTTAGGCTACACTGATATTATAAGTATTATTCTATTTGTAGAATTAAATTCCAGTGGTAAGATTGTTTCCGACTCCTGTGATCCAAACATTTCCAAGAACTTCAGAGCGTTTTGAAGTCCAAATGTATTGAAAAAAAAAGATGTTATCATTTCCAAAACTCACATCTTTCATCTAACAAAATATTCTGCTTCAATCCATATTTCTTTGCAGTAAAGCCTTTTAAAAACAACATTTTCACTGCAGTCAAAAACGATTTGATCTCCTGCTTGCCGCACACACCTTTTAATAACAGCACCATAAATTCCATTTATATAACCACAATAACAAGATAAAACATTTTTGAGAGTCATGATGTCATAAATATGATGACAGACATTCATAGTGTCATTTCAAAAACCTCAAAAGAAGCTTTTAATGTAAAAAGTTCTACTGACAGGCAGAATTTCAAGAAGCACAAAAGTGGACGTTTTCTCTCATTACAGTGTATACAATGTGTCAGACCGCTGGTGCAATTATGACCAGGGAGTTAGAATGAGCTTGCAGGTTCTTTGTTCTGCTTTGACTTCCCAGATGGCAGCTGCAGAGATCAAACCTGTAGTTATTCTATTAAGGGATGATCCCTCTATCGCTTGTCTATCATGCTGCATTGGTGCAGGCCCTCCCACTCATATTGCGCTGCAGAATGTAAGACATACGTTAGTGGTGCATGCTTTCATGTTGAATGGAAGAAAGTCCAACTGACAATATGATTTCTCAAATAACCGAATGACAGCCAGCTTGTTATATTCGCTAATTAAATGTTCTTCAATTGTCACGTCAAGACGATAACAACATTGCATCTCTGTCACAGGCCCACAGGGCCTTGTAGTATAAAGTGTACTACTGTATATGCATGAGATTATGCTAATGAGCGTACAGTTACATGATTGTCCTTTATGGCCATCTGTCGTTCTGCCTGCGATCGATCAAGGTCGTGTCAGCTGAGCTCGCTCTGGGACGTCGCTGTGATGAATTCATCATCTCGTACTGCCATGTTGAGCGTTTCCTAACTAGAGCCGTGACAGGCCTTTCTGTGCTAGTGTCATGTGGAAACTTTCATATCGGCTCATTTCAAGGGACAAGGTCGGGTCAGTCAGTCAACACTCAGCTTCACTCGAAGGCTATCGAACTTCATCAAGGTGTACAGCACTTCTTTCAGCACTGCGTGAAGATCTATATATATGATTTTTTGAATTCTAAAAGATGTCAAACTTTTCAACTTCTTTACAAATGTTTTATATAACTCTCGCATTCATATGCCAGTAGATTTCATTGACCACTTGTATCCGGTTTATAGCGACTAAAAGGTGGGACTTTATGGTCAGAATTCAGTTCAGGTCCAATTCCAACTTTCCTGTCAAAGCTCAGGAAGTATAATTCAGAGAGAAAGTATGATGTTTCAGTCCTTGACGATCACTGCAATGATTTGAGTTGAGATTCAGCACCTCTGCTTAAGCACAGAGGACTGTATAACCTGTAGATTGTAATGTAACATATATGAAACCCACAAAACACGAGAGATACTTTGCCGACAAGACGGGCATCTTGCATCTGTGCTACAATGTCCTGTCGCATCTTGGGATCATTTTGCTTGGTCTGATGTTTGCCTTGTAGTCAGTAATGCCAGAATGAACATATTGTTTGAGAGAAAATGGATAAAAAACTGTGACTGGGGTGAAAACACAGAGGAGAAATGGGATGAAGCAAGTGGAATGGACAGAAATGTGGGCAGGCAGATGGACAATGACCCGATCTGTAAGGCCTGCTTTAACATCTAGCAGAAAAGTGAATGTTAACCCCAAGAACCCGACAGACTCAGTCCGTCTAACCTCTGAGTCATAACTTAGTGAACTAGGAATATAAGTACGTCATACACATGTTGAGCACAGCCTTTCTAATCGGACAGCCCTAAACTGTGAATGGGCCAGCCAGTACAGATTTAATGCTGAACATTATTTTGTCCTCTTCAAGGTTGCTATTCGCAGTGTCTTGAAGTCTTTGCCCATGTTATGACATGGTTGCAGGATACATGGCACCAGCAGGTTTCTGTGAGTCATCCCAGGTGCTTTTTTTGGTTAGCCTTTTTTCTCCCACAGCTCCACACCATGATGGGTGTGGCCCAAAATGTAGGTCTCTCCCCCTACATCTTTATGTCCACTCATTATCAGAAAGAGGCCAGTGTTGAGTCTTCTGGGAGTTAAAGCGAGTGGTGGGTGACCTTCGCTGGCTGCGGCGGGCTGCCGTCCAGCTCTACAGCTCTGTAAGCAGGCCGACCAGCAACGCTACAGCCTCAGCATGACTAATGAGACTGATTCAGACAGAGAGAGGGAGATACAATCCTCTGTGTGTATACGTGTGTGTGCTTAGGACTCACTTTATCTCCCGTTTTTCTGCAGCTCTCTATATACTTCTCTCTGTGTGTGTGTGTGTGTCCACCTCTTATCCTGGCCTCCAAAGAAGAGGGACAAAACAACAGAGGAAACAAACAAAATGGGCTGATAATAAGAAAAGTGTGTGTGTGTTGGCTGCAATGACAGAGAGCAAGAAGACTCTTTTGTTACTGCCCCCCCTCTCTCACTCTGTCTCTATTTTTCTCCAAGCATTATAGTGTTTATTAATATTTATCAGTGTTGATCACTGCTGGCCAGGATTATAGTCTATTTCTGTGGCATTTTGTATTCTGTCTTCCTGTGTGTGTGTGTGTGTGTGTGTGTGTGTGTGTGTGTGTGTGTGTGTGTGTGTGTGTGTGTGTGTGTGTGTGTGTGTGTGTGTGTGTGTGTGTGTGTGCTTCATTCTCCTTCTATCTCTCCATTGTATGTTCAGTCTCATTACTGTTAGCTTGTGCCTCAGTGGATGGATCACCCACATTGCATCATGTTTTGATCCCTCTGGTGAGGAATATCCTTAATGGCTCTGCTTGCATCATGCACACTAATACTTCTTTAATATTTGTTATAGCAAAGTTATCTGGTTCACAGTGACCTTACAGTGACTTAGGTAGACCCTAACTCTAGCTAGTACATATTTAGATACAGTCTTTCAGAGTGGGGGGGGGCGGGAAGCTAATTCAGGCGTTCAGGCTACCGTAATTAAAACTCCCATTCATTTTTAGCCAAGGCGATGTTTTGTGACTTGCAGTTGGAGGACTTCCAGTTGAGTTGGATGAGTATGAAACTGTCCTGGTTGAATCATCGGTGCAAAAGATGAGCAACTGTGTTAGTAAAAGCTGGTGCTTTGGAAAAATGTATCAAAGGTTCAGGTCTGTGTGGACACAAATGTAATCTCAAGATTCTGTTGTGTGCAACGTTGTCCGCGAGCTGAGGCCAAAGACTACACTTTGTGGAAACCCAATAAAACGTTTAGCTGCTTAAAATGAACAGAATCTTGGCTAATTTTGGATAGATTTAGCAGACGGGTTCAGTGTTTGCTCCCCTTTGCAATGACTGAATATATTACCCCTCTGATTCATGCTTCACAGTAATTTGCAATGACAAAAAAAAAAACATTATTTCTCAGATATTAAGTGGTACATACATATGTATTGTTAAAGAGGTAATAGTTGATTTTCAGCCCAACAACAAGCTGTAAATGGAACCCTGACATTGACTAATATGATTTTATAAATGTATTATGGCCAACAGTTACCTCCTCACATCACTCTACTTGTAGCTCTGTTTGTTCTCCACCAACTCCTGAAGGGAACATCTGGCTCTTTAGATCCTATTTTTTCCTAGTAAAAGATATGTCTCCTGTTTGGTGCTGAACAGGTAGTGCATATTTAAATGATCCAGGAGACTTCTGTGCTTCTATGACTATAATTTATGATACTGTGAGTGTTTCAGATCCAGACTCTTTCAGTATAATTGTAATTGTTGTCTAAACTATTGGTGAAATCTAAAGTAAGATCATCAGTAGAATATAAGCAAATATCCACAATCTTTGTCTCTTCCAGAATGGAGCCTGATAAGCCTAGAAAATAAGAGGTGTTTAACATCTGGCATATCTTGATGTGCCTTATTTTTCCAGATATTGACTAGTTTCTTGAACGGGTGAAACAACCCTGAAAACAGAGACTGTTATCTCGGGCCACGGGAAGAATTCCTCCCGTGTTTTCAAGAAATCAAGTTTTTATGACTCAGTGGGAGACTAACTGACTTGTAAAGATGAATTTGTCTGGCAGTGCAGTGATAAATACATGCTGCGCCAGCGTGAATTGCTGTCAAATGCTGTCTAGAATACAGCCCATTGAGGGAAAGACTTTTTGATGAGGTGCAGTTTTCACTCCTGCCTCTTGAGACATTTTGATGCATGACACTGCAAAATATGACACACCTTGAGGCATTTTAATGACTACTGCTCAATCACCTCCCCATATGTTTTTGTCTTGTGATAGTTCCCACCTCAGGCTGAATCACATGGTGCCCACCATGCTGTGAAATCTTCATCATTTATAGTGAATTCTCAATAGGGGAATTTCTCAGATTCAACACAGAATGAATGGTTCCTGTGAACTAAATTTACTGCACAGTGGTGTTCATTGTTAACTCTCACTCTTGACAAAGTGGATTAATGGCTGCTTTAGGCTCATGAGAGTTTCAGCTTGTTATGGATTTGGCAGTATTTTGGAGCTTGTGGCTGCTTAGCCTTAAATCTGTATGAGTTGGACCTCACCAGTAGTCTGACAGAGATTTCTGAGTTGTCGCTGAGCAGAAACATGGACCATGATACTGCAGTTTAAAAAACCTCAGTATTAGAGTGTCACATCTTGAAATGAACAGCTCTTATCTGTCAAGAATGCTGGATTTAGACATGGTTAAGTTGTGCAACAAATCACTAAAGCCTAAACTATGCTCATCTCTGTGTCAAATATCCTCCATGAGTCCACCAAACAATCTGCTCAGAGGGAACACAATGTGCTGAAATTCTAATGCATACCTTCTATAGATGCTTAACTGGGTCAAAAAGCTAGCGTCTTCTTCCCGCTACACAAACCTGCGCTGGCCTCTGCAGCACACCCACAAACTGCTGACCTGCAGCATCTAATGAAGAGTGTAATTATTTATTGATGGCTATTCATGCTGTGTTAGTGTGGGTTTATGACGGACATGTGTGTTTGTGTAAACACTCATTAATATGTTTTCTTTATTTATTCATGTATATGTGTGTGTGTGTGTGTGTGTGTGTGTGTGTGTGTGTGTGTGTGTGTGTGTGTGTGTGTGCAAAGCAGTCTGTCCCAGTTGTGTTTGGGTTTTCCTGCTAGCTGCTCAGCAGGTGCTGTGAGATGAGTTGAAGCTTAAAGACATGTTTTGGTTTTATATACTGTATATGGGTGTGGAGATGATTGCGCAGACACACACACACACACACACACACACACGACAGTAAACAGATAATATTGAAAAAATATATTTGAATTTAATTTTCCACACACTTAACAAGCTTTTCATCAGCATGTCTTGTGTCTCAAATATGTATTTAAAATAAAACACATTAAAAAAACACATTCATAACAGGTGTATAAATGACCTTTACTCCAGTGAATTGGTTTCTCCATTGAGTATTTTAAAGATGATTGTCCAGTATTATTAGTGTCTCTTAAATAGCCTGAAGTTGTTGAGCAAAATGTGAAATGTTTACATTTTTTTAGGGCTGATCCATTCAGAAAAAAACTATCTCATTGGGATTATTTCAGTGATTCAGGGTATTGGAGGGAATGATAATTTTAGCATAATTATTGTCATTTTCATTGAAAAATATATTTAAATGATAATAGCGGATTGTTTTGCGAAGATCTGTGCCAAACAAAGTTTTTATCTTAAGTCTATAGAATCGATTTGTAGGCTGGGACATCTTTGCACCACAATACTTAC